>NC_057801.1:687733489-687745938 GCF_018294505.1 Triticum aestivum | reverse complement strand
CTACAAATTTTTAGCTTTTCTTAACAAAATAGGTTTAGCAATAAATAAGTTGTCTAGAAGTACAACTAGATGATCAACCTATATGATGCTAACAACAACTACAACAAGTGCAAGCAAAGGATACAACACAACAATAGCTTTGCACAAAGTAAAGGTAAGAGATAATCACAAGTGGAGCATGTGGAGGCGAGGATGTGTTACAGAAGTTCCTTCCTTTTGAAGGGAAGTACGTCTCCGTTGGAGCGGTGTGGAGGCACAATGCTCCCCAAGAAGCCACTAGGGCCACCGTATTCTCCTCACGCCTCACACAATGCGAGCAGGGACGGAGCCAGGATTTGGACATGAGGGGGGCGAACGCGATAACAATCGTTCAGGGCACACAATGCAAGAATATAGTCACAAAAGTTGTGTTGATAAAACTCTTAGCAATTCCTGTGGTTATGTTCATATGATGTACTTCCATTTGTATCAACTTCTTATACTTCTGGTGGTGTCACAATATACTGATCATCAGTTTGCACAGTAACTAGATTGGAATTGAGTTATCATCTGCAACCGGTTAACTTCTGATGGAATTTCAGATCCAACAGTAGGAGCATCCAAGTTGGAAACATCAGATTTGTAAAATGAATATTTCTGTTGCCTTTATCAATCTTTAATCACATAGTGCGAACTTAAACCAATTGGCCCGAAAAAGGTCTCAATTAATTTCTTGCTCTTCATCTATAAAAACATGAGTAGACGGTCAAATATTTTCTGATCAATTTCTATCAGTTTTAGGGTACAAATTAAAACAGATCATAAACTATAAATCTAGAAGTTAACAGTTAAGACTAACCGCAGATCCGTGAATCGTGGCCGTGCTTGCGCTGAACTGGAGGTTGAGGAAATCGCTTGTTTCAGCCGTAGCTGGTTGATGTCATCATGACGGCGAGCTAGATCGATCTACAGCGCGCCGGCCCCGAGCGAAGACGATCGAACGATGAAGATGAACAGAATAGCGAGAAGGCCGCGAGGCTAGATCGGATCTGCGGTTAGGGAAGACTAGGCCTGTAGCGCTTTTTTTAGGGAATACTAGGCTTGCTTTTGTTTGTTTTGGGCTGTTGTGAGTAGCAAGTAATGTCTAATGCCTAATGGGCTTTAGTTAGCCGCGAAGGCCAAGTCAGGGGGGCGAAAACGTTACAGCGCTTTGGTTTAAAGCGATTCGTTCCTAAAAATAATATCGCTATTAAGGAGTTAACGATTTGTTAGGGGGGGGGTCTAGCCCCCCCCCCCTCGTCCCCCCTTGAATCCATCCCTGAATGCGAGATGCCGTGATTCCACTAGTGGCGCCCTTGAAGACGGCTACCGAACCTTTACAAACAAGGTTGGGGCAATCTCCACAACTTAATTGGAGGCTCTCAACAACACCACAAAGCTTCACCACAAAGGAATGTGGCTCCGAGTTGACCTCAACCGCTTAGGGTGCTCAAACACCCAAGAGTAACAAGATTCACAAGGAATTAGTGGGGGAAATCAAATTTCTCTTGGTGGAAGTGTAGATCAGGGCCTTCTCAATCAATCCCTAGAAAATCAACAAGTTTGATTGGCTAGGGAGAGAGATCGGGCGTAAATGAGCTTTGGAGCAACAATGGAGTTTTGGGGAGGAAGAGGCGAGTCTTCTTGGAGAAGAAGACCCCCTTTTATAGTGGGGAATAAATCCAACCGTTATGCTCTTCTCAGCCCGCACACAAGCGGTACTACCGCTCCAGGAGCGGCACTACCGCTTCCTACAGAAAGCCAAGGAGAAAAAAGAAACAGGGGAGAACAGAGCACTGAGCGGTATTAGCAGCGATGGTAGGGGCGGTACTACCTACAGGAGGTACTACCGCTCCTACTTCCGCTCATCCTCCAGGGTCTAACAGGGTAGAGACCCGGAGGTACTACCGTAGAACCCTACATGAAAAGACGAGACCACAACCGAGAGCGGTAGTACAAGCGGGACTAGCAGCGGTACTACCGCTACTGCCCGCGGTACTACCCCTTGCAGCTCAACACCACTTCTTCAGCAAGATAGATGGACAACTCTAAAGAAGCGGAAAGAGGCGATGGGTGCAATATGAGTGTGTGCGTGATGATTCCACCCAACCTTTATGAAGTGGACCCCTCTTGATAGTACGGTTATCCCTACGACTCAAGTCCACCGAAAAAGAAACGTAGGAAAGAAAACCGTCTTCACTCTGAAACTCTGAGGGACACGAATCGTCTTGTGCCATATGCTTGATAGTATGAAATGCACAATGCACACAATTAATCCGCGAACACATTGTCATCAATCACCAAAACCACTTAGGAACAAATACGCCCTAACACCAGGCATATCCAACACTTGAGACCTAGGCTTTCACCCCGGAAATTGAGATCGGGTGCTCGTTTAGCACCACCATCACTAGTGGAAAAAGTGCTAGCCACAACTTTCGTTGGTGGCGCGCCAGTTTGCATCAACGCCAGCACCATTTTTTTCAAATAGTGTTGGCGTTGGCGTAATTGGTATGCCAGGTATACATGAATAGTGCCCGCGTAGCTATTTTCTCCGACGTCAATACTATGTGGGTCCAGCTGTGCTGACCAGTTGGGAGATTGTGCTTGCGTAGGATTTATATACACGCCATAGATAAAGTATCTAGTCCTGTCGTGTTCATTTTGGAAGTGCCGGCACCAAGGAGAAAGAAGAAACAGGGGAGAACAGAGCACTGAGCGGTATTAGCAGCGATGGTAGGGGCGGTACTACCTACAGGAGGTACTACCGCTCCTACTTCCGCTCATCCTCCAGGGTCTAACAGGGTAGCACGGTAGAGACCCGGAGGTACTACCGTAGAACCCGACATGAAAAGACGAGACCACAACCGAGAGCGGTAGTACAAGCGGGACTAGCAGCGGTACTACCGCTACTGCCCGCGGTACTACCCCTTGCAGCTCTCCACCACTTCTTCAGCAAGATAGATGGACAACTCTAAAGAAGCGGAAAGAGGCGATGGGTGCAATATGAGTGTGTGCGTGATGATTCCACCCAACCTTTCTGAAGTGGACCCCTCTTGATAGTACGGTTATCCCTACGACTCAAGTCCACCGAAAAAGAAACGTAGGAAAGAAAACCGTCTTCACTCTGAAACTCTGAGGGGCACGAATCGTCTTGTGCCATATGCTTGATAGTATGAAATGCACAATGCACACAATTAGTCCGCGAACACATTGTCATCAATCACCAAAACCACTTAGGAACAAATACGTCCTAAACCAGGCATATCCAACACTTGAGACCTAGGCTTTCACCCCGGAAATTGAGATCGGGTGCTTGTTTAGCACCACCATCACTAGTGGAAAAAGTGCTAGCCACAACTTTCGTTGGTGGCGCGCCCATTTGCATCAACGCCAGCACTATTTTTTTCAAATAGTGTTGGCGTTGGCGTAATTGGTATGCCAGGTATACATGAATAGTGCTCGCGTAGCTATTTTCCCGACGTCAATACTATGTGGGTCCAGCTGTGCTGACCAGTTGGGAGATTGTGCTTGCGTAGGATTTATATACACGCCATAGATAAAGTATCTAGTCCTGTCGTGTTCATTTTGGCAATGCCCGCACTAAGTTTTCCCTATATATATATATATATATATATATATATATATATATATATAGAAAATTCTACTCCACAAAATACATTCACTTCCATTCTCCACAAAATGAATAATGACATATTAAAATAATAAACTTAACTTCTACAACAAAATAAAACAATGTGTACAACAAATAAAGTAAATAAAGGATACTATTATAAAATTAAAAATAAATAATAGCAATGGCGTAGAATACTAGGGCCAACACCAGGAATAGACCATCTTCCATCTCACCCCGAGCTAGGCTTGGCCCAGTGTCCTATTTACCCATAGGCACTACTTTTTACTCTCCCCTGGCCACCAGCGCCGCCGCCACCTCCGGACCTTGCCCGACGTCGCCGCCGCCGCCCTCGAGACCTCGCCCAGCATCGCTGCTCGTCATCGCCGCCGCCCTCCGGACCTCGCCCATCATCGCCGCTCGTCGTCGTCGCAGCCACCACCACGTCCGGACCTCGCTGGCATCGCCGCTGGTCGCCGCCGTCGCCACCTCCTCCTTAAGAGGTGATATCCCCTCCCTTTTTCTTCTATGCATGCATATACTATACTAGTTTGCTACAATATGCTATACTTGTTTGTGTGGAATCTGTAGTTCGATAAGAGAAATGGTCTTCCAGTTTGTATGGATGTATTGTTCATTGTAGAATATGTGGAATTGCCTTTCTTTTTTAAAAATTACCAAAGAAATGTTACGAAAAATGGTATGTTTCTTGTAGAATCTGTAGCCCAAACAAACGTAGAATCCAGCTGTTGTAATGTGCAAATGATATGTTTCTTGTAGAATGGCCCATCCACCACCATGTGAAAGATGCAAGTCAAAGTGCGCCCTCTGCCTTGCAACTGGCGATCTTTTCGGCATCTACTTCCAGCGGTGCTATGCCCCCCGGGCCCCTACACTTTAGAGGTCGAAAAATGACGAACGATGACCCAACTGGGAGGAGATGAATGGGATCGTTTTCTCGCCCACAACCATGTCAATAGGGGTGAATTGATCACCTTCTCCTTAAGAGGACAAAGACCCAGGATGACCGTTGTTTATGATGCCGTCTTTTACCAAAGAATGTAGTTGAACGACGATGAGACCAACAACCTCAAACTTCCATCTCGTGATTACTACGTCGGGGTGCCATTTGTGACCCGTCTGAGAAGGGCCAATGTATCCAGCGGACATATCTTGGTATGTGTTTACTGTGGAATCTGCTGATGTGCTTAATTAGTTGTGTACATTCTTATTGATATATATGCTTAGTGTAAAGAATCCAATTTGTCGTGGAATTGTCATGGCAGATGTCCTAGTGTGAGGACTTAGTCGTGAGGCCAACACATCCATGTGGTAGCTTGAGAGGGGTTGATCGAAATCGAGAGACGCGACACAAGACAAGGGTTTAGACAGCTTCGGGCCCCGGGAAACATCATCCGGTAACAACCCTACATGCTGTTTGTGGCTAGGTCTCATTATCATCATGAGGGAGTCGCCGTCTCTCCGGTTCTTCTAGCTGTGTCTAGCCTTAAAGATTATTTTTTCCTCTTACTTGCCCCTCTTGGGGTGCCCCGCCCCTCCTTATATAAGTTGAAGGGGCGGGATGCATGTCGAGTCAAACTTGGATTAGGACTTAACCTATTCTGACGTCTTATCATGGGCTTCTCACCATGGGCTTCTTAACGTCTGCCGGCTTACAATCTGACTTACAATCTGGCTTACCATCTGCCGGCTTACCATCTGGCTTACCATCTGGCTTACCATCTGCCGGCTTATCATCTGACTTACCATCTGCCGGCTTACCATTTGGCTTACCATCTGCCAGTTTACCATCTGGCTTACCTTCTGCCGGCTTACCATCTGCCAGCTTATAATCTGTCTGTCGGCTTACAATCTGGCTTAACTATCCGCCGGCTTATAATCTGGCTTAACTGTACCGCAAGACGGAGGAAACGGACTTGTGTTGGAGCGCTACGGTCGAAACGGGGGTCCTGTTCATCGGGAGGGGTGTGGCGTACCGCAAAACGGGACTCCACGGGACACGGTTCATCTCCACCGTCGACCTCCTCCAGCCTCCACGGGCTACTGTTCATCCACCGTCGACCTCCTCCAGCGTCCACCTGCGATTGTTCATCCATGGGCTCCTGTTCATCCAGCCTCCACCGCGCGCTACTCCACCGACTACTGTTCAACCACCCCTCTCCACGGGCTCCTGTTCAACCACCCCTCCACGGGCTACTGTTCATCCACCCCTCCATCGTCTACTATTCATCCACCCCTCCACGGGGTCGTCATGTTCATCCAGCCCTCCACGGGGTCCTGTTCATCCAGCCCCAACCAGCTCGATCGATCGGGGTCCTGTTCATCCAAAGGCAACACCACGGGGGTCCTGTTCATCCACCCCCACCGCTCACTGTTCATCCAACCCCCCCGGCAACGCTCACTGTTCATCCAGAGGCAGCATCGATCGGCTTCAGTTACCAGCAGTAGCGAAGGAATCGCTTGATCGGGTTCAGTTAACAGCCATCAATCGATTGCTCGGGTTTAGTAACGTGTAGCCTACAGTGTAATTGCTCAGGTTCAGTAAGAGCCCAACACCTTGCTCGGGTTCAGTTAGAGCCCATTGCCTCGCACATACGGGCGTAGGTGTACGAGAGAAACGCGCAGACCTCCGTGCATCGCTCGGCCCCGACCACCCACCGTAACCGAGAACACCCTGATATTTTTCTCGCCCTTGCTTCTACCATGGTTTTTTCCGTCATGGATGGCCCAAAGAATATCATGCAGCTGCGTCTCCGGCCCGCCCAGGACGAAAATCCCATTTTCTGTCATGATTTTTTGTCATAGAAGTAGGAGCCCACCACATCTATGACGATACTGGGTTTTGTCACAATTATCGTCATAGAAGTGTCATAAGTATGACAGAAAAAATTTCCGTTCGGCCCAAAATGTCACGAATGTGTTTTTTTTGTAATGGAGTTATGTTGATTGCAGTACTCAAACGGAAATATTTGTTCAACATCAACTAATTTGACTGCATGTTAATTACCTATAAAATGATGGTTGCATCCATCCTAAAAGATGGTCACAGTGGATTGATTTTTCATCTTATGATTATTTGGCATTTCTGGATTGTCCCATTTACACAGGGGAGCCTGTGCTGTCCACTCGGTTGAATTTTGGGGAGCCCGCTGGGCGCCCGTTCGATGTCCGAGCACACCCGGACGTATGAGAGGAATGAGCTTCGATGTTAAAGATGATCTTAATAATTTGTTTGATTCATTTATATGCATTGTAGCCCGTTGCAACGCACGGGCATTCTACTAGTCTTTCCTTGTTTCCTACGCCCGCACTTAATACACCTGCTGACGCCTGATTGTTCCATTGGTCCACCTAGTAGGAGCAAGCGAGCTCGTGCACTCTATGGCCAGTCACGGTAAAATAGTATATATATATACTGCCACATGATAGTATATGAGACATGTCGGGTAACTACCTCGGGATACCTGCTTTGACAAAATTGAATGCAATTGCTTTTGTGATGTGTCTACAATCAATTATTTTGAGTGCCAGATAGAATAATCAAAACCATTCCCATAATACAAAACCAGCAAAACAACAGAAAGAAAGAATTTGTCCTTCCTTAAAACCTCAATTGCAAAAACCATCCTTGGTACTAGAAGTAAATCCTAATTTAACCTTAAGATCTCAGTTGCAGAATATTGTTTAAATGTGCGGGGACCCTGGAGGGGGGCATATGCCCCCACCCTCTCCCTAAACACTAGAAAAATCCTCAAACCTCGCCCTCAATAAACATGAAAAATGTCAACACTATTAGTTTAAATTAGGAAATCTAAAATCAATGTGGTCATGTGTGTATCTAGAGCTTTGCGGGGTGGTTTTCGCCGAGCAAGGTGGCACGGATCTACCGCTGGTGAAATTTTGAGAGCTTCAGCTTTGTCGTCCAACAACGGATCTCCATCGTCCTTGCTACATGCCCTTGGGGTTTCCAAGGGCCCCACGTATACTGTAGAGTCACCATAGCGATAGTTATACGTTGAAAATCAACTTGCTAACTATTTGTACGAATAGAAACAGTGAGAGAGGTTGAGAGAACATGCTAACTTTTTGTACTTATTGGTGATTCTTATTATATAATTGTTGATTGTTGTGATTTGTTACAGGATTGTCTTTGTAATAATATTAGAGTATCATTCAATCTATTTATATTATCTATATGTATGCAATACTAAAAATAACTATTGAAATAAATAGTTTGTAGTTATAATTTTTCTTTCTAAATAGTTTAAAATGTCAACCCTTATACAATCTTTCAGGCCTTAGGTATATTACGAACAATTCCTATAAAATGAACGGTTAAACAATTTTCAGTCTTTTCATAGTTCTCAGCTCACAGTTCACAACAACCTTTTCAAAATCCACAGCTCAACCGAACACACAACCATCAATCGTCTCATGACGCTGAAGTCTGTTGCACCACGTTGGGCCAGCCTGGCCCAACTGCTCTGTATAGAGAAAGGTTGACACACTTGGTTTGCACTCAATTGCGACCCAGTTTTCTTCTGTTGGCTCGAACTGGCCCAAGACGGCTTGCAGTCTGAATAAGTCATATCGGATGTGGTCGGATGATACAACTCGGACCCCTCAAAAAAAGGATGATACAACTTGGACATAAATAATTTAGTAAATACAATAGTTGTATATAAGTTGACTAAATTTGCAATTTGGATAAGTCGATTTTATAGGAGGAGCGGTTGAAGGAGAAAGAAATATAATCTGGAGGAAGAAGAAACAATGGACACTACAAGAATCAGGTAATTTGTAGTCAATACTGCTCTTTACCGTCAGCTTTTCGTCGAGACAGACGGCAAAGAGCACTTTGCTATCAGCAAAGACATACTAAATATTTACTTGCTCATATTAGTTTGATAGAAACAACTGTCCTTATTAGTGTAATTATGTAAGAAAAAAAACAATTTATTTGACAACCTTATTTGGAACTATTTATTGGCTTATCGAAAAACACATAATTTTATTTGAAAGTTGATAAGAGGTGGGGTAACTGATGCGGTTTTCAGGGAGAATCGGTGAGCAAAAACTAAAGATGGGGGAGAAAAAATTAAACAAGTGAAAGAAGGTGGAAACGTACGAGGTTGGAGGAAAGACCAGCAAGCGACATAACCTTACCTCGTTTTGAGTAAGAGAGATTAACCCAAAAAACGCAGTCCACAAGCTTTTGCCAGGTAAGTAATGAACAGTGAACACAGTGATTGACGGTTTAGTGGTGATTGGTGAGCAGCAAACCAAACTGGACCTTGACTCGACGTACGGGCCGAAGTAGTTGTTGACATGTCAAATCTTCCTAGGTTTGGCTTGGGTTGAGATGTGCCCAACCCACCACTACAACCAACAGGAGTCAAATTTGCTCTCCAGTCTCCTACAAAGATCACAAGTCTATGGACCTCGGACTACTAATTCAAAGAATGCATGAGGTCGCCACCCCTAGTTTCTACGTACCTGCGTTTCACCGGCTGTTAATACTGCTAGATGACTAGTCCATTTGTCCCGCTCCACTCAAGCAATTAGTTAAGGACCTTCCTTAGGTCATGGGCTCATGGCCGCTTTCTGGTGGTCAAAAGATTGTTTGATCTTCTACAAGTCGTTTTTTTTTTTTGCAGCATAACCATAGAAGACGACGTAAACTGTAGTTAACGAGACGCTGAAACATGGTGATCTTGATTTCCAAATGCAGCCATAGAAGTTGCTAAGCGGCCAACCCAACTAGCAACAACTAGACGGTACAAATGTGTGCGGATCTAGAAGCGCTGCGCCTTTGGATTGTTGATCAGGTCGCGGGATCCTCAAACTAGGAGCTCAAGTTTCGAACTCGGTCGCAAAAGCCTTTTGAACTGTTTTTTTTTTGACAAAGTTGTACTAAGCTCAGGTCAATTAATATGGATTGAAGGAAGTACCAACATAAAATGAAGCATCAAAAGGATACAAATATAATGAGCGTACAACCGGCCTCACAAGAGTAAACAATTGTTCTTGAAACATACAGTAAACAACGTGTTTTCTCCGCAAAACCATCAACGATTAACAGAAGAAGCTAGCACACGCATGAAATTTACATGTGCCGCAATGGCATGATTCCAAGAACTCACCAAACGCATGCGTTTTAGAAAGTGTTATCATACACACATGGGAATTTCATAGTCTCCCATGTCAAAGATCACTAACTACCAGCTGGTCTCCAATGGTAGGTAGGTACACTGCTTGATCACCATGTGGTATGGTAGTAATTAATTAATTAAGGCTCTAAATTACTGATTCACCCGCTTGATTCACTTTCCATAAAAAAACAGCCAAATTCGGCCACTATAAGTACACGTGTCCACGTTAGTAATAACATTCCTCCTACAACACCGACGTACGTACCTAACAAGCACCTGCAAGCTCGCGACGCAGACAGCAGCTCGACCGGTCACCATGCTGGGCCTGCTCGCGCACCTCCACGCGGCGCTCCTGTTCCTCCCCAACAACGGCGGCCCGGCCTGGGCCGGGCCAGGCGGCGGCGTTGGGGCGGTGTACGACGTGATGCGCTACGGCGCCCGCCCGGACGGCATGACGGACGCGACGCTGCCGTTCCTGCGCGCGTGGGCCGACGCGTGCCGCTCGCCGCGCCCGGCCACGGTGCTGGTGCCCCCGGGCATGTTCCTGGTGGGGAGCGCCACGTTCATGGGCCCGTGCGCCACCCGCGCCGTCACGTTCAACGTGGCCGGCACGCTGCTCGCCCCCTCGGGCTACGGCTGGGACAGCGCCTCCCCCGGGCGGTGGCTCACGTTCGAGTCCGTGGAGGGCCTCGCCGTCTCCGGCGGCACCCTCGACGGCCGCGGCGCCCCCCTCTGGGCCTGCAAGCAGCAGCAGCCGCAGCAGCCGCGCCTCCACTGCCCGTCCGGCGCCTCGGTACGTATAAGTATACACGTCTCACAGAAGTCGACGATTTCTAGGTGATCTTGAGTCTTGACGTGGCATTCGTGTGCAGTCGCTGACGATCTCGAACTCGAGGGACGTGGTGGTAGACGGGCTGAGGTCCATGAACAGCGAGCTGTTCCACGTGGTGGTGCTGCAGAGCAACGGCGTGACGCTGAACCGGGTCACGGTGGATGCGCCGGAGGACAGCCCCAACACCGACGGGATACACATCCACATGTCCAGCCACGTCTCCGTGTACGACGCCAACATCCGCACCGGCGACGACTGCGTTTCCGTCGGCCCGGGCAACTCCAACCTCTGGATCGAGCGTGTCGCCTGCGGCCCAGGCCACGGCATAAGGTACATGACAAGTTTATCGGTGTGATGGGTCGGAGTTTGCAAGATTAGAGGACCTGAGCTAACCCAACGACATCTTTTTTTACTGTGTTAATAACTTAGCATCGGAAGCTTGGGGCATCAGCAAGGGCTGGACATGGAGGACGTGCAGAACGTGACGGTGAAGACGACGTGGTTCACCGGCACCTCAAACGGGCTGAGAATCAAAACCTGGGGGAGCTCCAAGCAGGGTTTCGTGAGGGGTGTCACCTTCGAGGACGCTACTATGACCGGCGTCCACAACCCCATCATCATCGATCAAAATTACTGTCCCGCAAAAGTTGGGTGCAGCGACCGGGTAATGTTCTAAACATGTAGGAGTACTCCGCATGGCATGTACTATACAACAATAGCTATTTTTTATCTGTATGAAATAGTAATAATTTTGAATGTGATATGGACGGGGGAGGCCCTTGACCCAACCGTGCAGAACACCATGGCGATATGGAAATTTGACAAAAGAACGATGAAAAACGCTCAAGATTCGAACTGCTGAACCTGATTCGAGAAAACGCTGCCATGGCAGCAAAAACGTTTATACTTTATTATACTTCGTATTCATGTTTTCTCATATGTTAATTAATCTGGCTGCTGCTGTTAGTAGTAGTTTTTTTTTTTGGCTGCCAACATTGATTTGGTGTTTCTTGTTTACAGAGTTCGAGTATCAAGATCAGCGAGGTGAAGTACGTGGACATACGGGGGTGGTCGACGACGCCGGTGGCCGTGACCTTCAACTGCAGCAGGAGCCACCCGTGCAGCGGGATCAGCATGCAGGACGTGAAGTTGATGTACGACAGGCGCGTCGCCAAATCCTCCTGCCGGAACGTTCAGGGGAGATCGGTTGGTCTCGTCCTGCCCCCAAGCTGCCTCTGACAGTATTCACAATAGACTACACTCATGGCGAGATGCCACACGTGTAACATAATTGGCACGGAATGTAACGTAGAATAGTGGCGTGTGCGATAATTTACGATTATATTTATACTGTAATTTGGTGCATAATACTTTTTAGAAACGTTTCAATTTGTAGGAGTTTTATGAAGTTCAGAAGTTCCCAGTGACTTGAAATCTAATTTAATTCTTCCATGAAACAAATTTCCTTCTCGATTTTATTAACGAAGCCAGGCATTTACAGCAGGCCCAAAAGATCCGCAAAAAGAAAACGTGCTCTCTTTGCATCAGAGGAGGAATTAGGAATACCGCCCGCAGGAGAGTGAAATCACATCGGCCTTCATGTAGTTGGTGCCCATCCATTTGTGCCATAAACCACCTTTGTTGCTACCTCCCCTAATCTTCTAGATCATTGTTGAAGAACCTTTCATCCACTTTAGGGCATCTCCAACGCCGTCCCTCAAACCACCTGCATGAATGCCGTACGCGGGGTTATATCGATCCTCTGAGTATGGACACACTTTTTCCCGCAAAA
>NC_057801.1:687667459-687733144 GCF_018294505.1 Triticum aestivum | reverse complement strand
TTGGGCCTATTTTCTTCCAATCCACCCCTTCTCTCCCCTTGCTTTGCATCCGCACCCTCCTCCTCCGCTACCGCCACTCTACCTCTCCGCCCAACGCACATGCATTGCCGGACCTCCACAACCAGTACCGACGCGCCCGCTCGCCTTTTACGACGGCTTCATCCACCCAGGACCCGTCCGTAGGCAGGTACACTCTGCCCCCTGTCGACGTCGTCCATGACGGTCACCACACCTGGTAGGTGTTCGGTCAATTGCCATTGAGCTTATTTTTGAGCCATGTCATTTTTTAGAGTACGAAGGATGGCGGGGTACTCGACCATAGAGGGTGAGTTATTGTTTGATGTGTGGTTGACCGTATCCGCGGAATTCGTAGGCAGAAACAGATGGGGCCCTTCTGGCAGCGCGTGCATGATTCATTTCACGCGAAAGAACATTGCACCCTCGAACATGCACATCATTCATGATCATGTGAGGTCATTATCGTATCGATGGTACGCCATCCAGACCAGCGTCACCAAGTTTTGTGGTGCGGTTGATATGTTGGAGGCAAAGCGACCATTGCACACGGTAGAGGAGGATATCGTAAGTTTTGCTTCTTGCTCAACTTGTTCATTCATTCATTCAATGTTTCTCTACACATTGTGTAGCCTGTACGCGCTACCGTGATTACCACAGGAGAGAGGGACGATCATTTAGGTACGTACACTGTTCGATGAAGCTGAAGGGGCACTATGTGTGGGACGACATGATCCATTCATGAAAAACTTGTTGAACATCCGATTAATCTCGTTGATTTTGAACTATTATTGTGCTAGACTTGTTTGCATCCTATGTATAGATGATTTGTGCTATTTTTTATCCGAACTTTGATGAAATCTGGCTTGAAATGTATGCGGGCAGCGTTGGATGGCCAGCTCATGCATCTGTGTCTGTGGACTGGTCCCCCCTGTATGCGACCGGATGCTGGAGCAAATTTGTGGGTCAATGTTGGAGATGCCCTTAGTTCTACAAATTGAACCAAATATCCATCATGTAGCAAGTTTGATGGGCAATACCAGTAGGGTTATTTGAGAAATTTGTAGGAAAGCATACTGAAATTTTTGTCTATTTGGGCCTAGCCCAATAGCAGTTTCAGAAATTCCTAATAAATCCTAGGGGCCCACGCAGCCCATTCGTGCAAGGCAAGAGGTGGAACTAAAATTTAGTCCCACATTGCTAGTTTAGAGTGAGTTGGACCTTTTTATAAGGGAGGTTCTTTCCCCACTTGTATGAGCATGAGAACAAGAGGGACATCCACGCTCGCTCCTCCTCCGCCGCCCGCCTCGCCAGGCCTCATCACGACGCGCCGCGGGTTGCGGGAATGAGCCGAGCCAATGTCTAAATTTTTGCCACGCACTATGGGTATGCGAAAGGTCACTCGGGAGCTGAAAAGTTTTTGCTGTAGTGGATATTGAATATGAACGCTGCACCCTTCGGCTATTGCCTGTTCGTTTCGTCTTCCTCGTTTCCCTTTAGCTCCCGGTGCAGCCTCTCGCCTCCTTCTCTTGCGCCTATAAAAGGGAGGCCGCTCCTCTCAGAGAGATGCACCAGAAATCATTCTTCCTCTCGCCACCGGTTCCTAAACACTGCGCTGCTGCTACGATCTTCCTCATCCCTTCTTGCGGCGTGCACTGCAGATCGGGACAGTAGGCCTCCGGAACCGCACCTCTTTGAGTCCTGTACGGGAGAAGGGTGATAAGGTTTTTGGGGAGCACTCTGCGCGACTACTGACTTTTTCGTCACGGACGCCCCAGACTCCTACGACTACTTCCCTGACGTCGACAACCTCCTCGACGACATGGCTACCGAGGATACCGACCCCAAGTCTAGTGCTACTATTGTTGCCGCTGTCCCGTACGTGTTCTTGTTTTTCCTGTTAGAGGTTCTGTCACAATTCCTTGTTCTAGTCTTTGCCCTGGACATGATAGGTTCCACTTCATATATGCAACTTGGTCTACTGTCTGCTCTAGAGATGTTCAGTTCTAGTTTATATTTGCAGATGTTATTTACCTTCTCTCTGTCAGATCGCATGACTTGCTTTATCTCTGCTATTTTAGTCATGCTTTACCTAATATTTCTGTTAATAAAATCATATGATAAATTGCTCATATTTCCAACAATCCAAAAACCTTATTATAGGCAATTTACCCCAAGTGGTTTTGCTGCTTCCATGAGACCTCCTATGTTTGAGGGTATCCACTATAAGAGGTGGCGCGTGAGAGCAGTCTTATGGTTTCAAACCATGAGTTGCTATGACGCCACTCTTGGCAAACCCGAAGAAGAGCAAGATGCTCAACAGGCCCAAGCTTTTCAGAAAATGGATACCCTGTTTAAGGCTGCTCTCTCGAGTGTTCTTGGTGAGAACATAGTTGATGCTTATGCATCAATTGATAATGGAAAAGATATGTGAGACGCACTCGAGGCCAAGTTTGGGGTCTCGGATGCTGGCACTGAGCTGTACATTATGGAGCAATTCTATGACTACAGGATGACTGAAGAGCGCTCCGTGGTTGAGCAAGCTCATGAGATATAGTCATTTGCTAGAGAACTTGAGCACTTCAATTGTATCCTACCGGACAAGTTTATTGCCAGAGGTATCATCACTAAGCTTCCTCTCACGTGGAGGAACTTTGCTACCTCACTGAAGCATAAGAGGTAGGAGTTTTCTGTTTCGGATCTCATTGGTACTCTTGATGTGGAAGAAAAGGCGAGAGCAAAGGACAACCGTTCTCGAGGTATTGAGGGAGGTTCTAGTGCCAATCTGGTACAGAAGAAGAGCTTCCAGCCCCACAAGTTCAAGAACAAGGGCAAGTTTGATGGTAAAGCAAAGTTTGATGGGAAGAACAAGGTTGTGCAGCACACGAACTTCAAGAAGAAGAATGACAAAAAGAAAGGTGTTTTTCATGTGTGTGGGGATCCTGATCATTGGGCTCCTAGTTTCCCTAATCGCTATGACAAGCGTCATCCTGGGAAAGGCGGCAAGACCGCTAATGTTGTCATTGGAGACACTGACATGAAGGATGATGGACCGCAGGGACTTCAACCATACTGATGGGCAACGGTTCAAGTGCTTCTATTCGTGGTGTTGGCACGGTCGATCTGAAGTTTACTTCGGGGAAGATCGTGTGGTTGAAGAACGTGCATTATGTCCCCTCCGTCAATAAAAATCTTGTTAGCAGATCTCTTCTGTGTAGAGATGGCTACAAGCTTGTCTTTGAGTCGAATACATTTGTAATATCTGAAGGAAATATGCCCTAGAGGCAATAATAAAGTTATTATTTATTTCCTCATATCATGATAAATGTTTATTATTCATGTTAGAATTGTATTACCCGAAAACATAATACATGTGTGAATACATAGACAAACATAGTGTCACTAGTATGCCTCTACTTGGCTAGCTCATTGATCAAAGATGGTTGAGTTTCCTAACCATGGATATGAGTTATCATCTGATCAGCGGGATCACATCATTAGGAGAATGATGTGATTGACTTGACCCATTTTGTTAGCTTAGCACTTGGTCGTTTAGTATGTTGCTATTGCTTTCTTCATGACTTATACATGTTCCTATAACTATGAGATTATGTAACTCCCGTTTACCGGAGGAACACTTTGTGTGCTACCAAACGTCACAACGTAATTGGGTGATTATAAAGGTGCTCTACAAGTGTCTCCGAAGGTACTTGTTGAGTTGACGTATTTCGAGATTAGGATTTGTCACTCCGGTTGTCGGAGAGGTATCTCTAGGCCCTCTCGGTAATGCACATCACTATAAGCCTTGCAAGCAATGTGACTAATGAGTTAGTTGCGGGATGATGCATTACATAATGAGTAAAGAGACTTGTCGGTAACGAGATTGAACTAGGTATTGAGATACCGACGATCGAATCTCGGGCAAGTAACATACTGATGACAAATGGAACAACGTATGTTGTTATGCGGTTTGACCGATAAAGATCTTCGTAGAATATGTAGGATCCCATATGAGCATCCAGGTTCCGCTATTGGTTACTGACCGGAGATGTGTCTCGGTCATGTCTACATAGTTCTCGAACCCATAGGGTCCGCACGCTTAAAGTTCGATGACGGTTATATTATGAGTTTATGTGTTTTGATGTACCGAAGGTAGTTCAGAGTCCCGGATGTGATCACGGACATGACGAGGAGTCTTGAAATGGTCGAGACATAAATATTGATATATTGGACGACTATATTTGGACACCGGAATGGTTTCGGGGAGTATCGAGCATATACCAAGAGTACTGGGGGGTTACCGGACCCCCCCCCCCGGGGATACTAATGGGCCTATTGGGCCCTAGTGGAGAAGAGGAAGGGCGGCCAAGGGCAGCCGCACGCCCCCTTCCCCCCAGTCCGAATTGGACAAGGAGGGGGGCCCCCCTTTCCTTTCCCCCTCTCTCCCCTTCCCTCTCCTCTCCTACTCCCACTTGGAAGGGGGGAGTCCTACTCCCGGTGGGAGTAGGACTCCTCATGGGGTGCGCCTAGGGTGGCCGGCCCCCTCCCCCTCCTCCACTCCTTTATATACGGGGAGGGAGGTGATACGTCTCCAACGTATCTACTTTTCCAAACACTTTTGCCCTTTTTTTGGACTCTAACTTGCATGATTTGAATGAAACTAATCTGGACTGACGCTGTTTTTAGCAGAACTGCCATGATGTTGTTTTATGTGTAGAAAAGAAAAGTTCTCGGAATGTCCTGGAAATCCACAGAGGCACTTTTCAGATTTAATAAGAATTTTTGGCGAAAGAATCAAGGCCAGGGGGCCCACAGGCTGTCCACGAGACAGGGGGGCGCCCCCCCCTAGGGCGCGCCCTCCTATCTCGTGGGCCCCCCGGACCTCCTCCGACCTCAACCCCAACTCCATATATACCGTCTCGGGGAGAAAAAAAATCAAGGAGAAAGTTTCATCGCGTTTCACAACACGGAGCCGCCGCCAAGCCCTAATCTCTCTCGGGAGGGCTGATCTGGAGTCCGTTCGGGGCTCCGGAGAGGGGGATTCATCGCCGTCGTCATCATCAACCATCCTCCATCACCAATTTCATGATGCTCACCGCCGTGCGAGAGTAATTCCATCGTAGGCTTGCTGGAAGGTGATGGATTGGATGAGATTTACCATGTAATCAAATTAGTTTTGTTAGGGTTTGATCCCTAGTATCCACTATGTTCTGAGATTGATGTTGCTATGACTTTGCTATGCTTAATGCTTGTCACTAGGGCCCGAGTGCCATGATTTCAGATCTGAACCTATTATGTTTTCATGAATATATGTGTGTTCTTGATCCTATCTTGCAAGTCTATAGTCACCTATTATGTGTTATGATCCGACAACCCCGAAGTGACAATAATCGGGATACTTCTCGGTGATGACCGTAGTTTGAGGAGTTCATGTATTCACTATGTGTTAATGCTTTGGTCCGGTTCTCTATTAAAAGGAGGCCTTAATATCCCTTAGTTTCCGTAAGGACCCCGCTGCCACGGAAGGGTAGGACAAAAGATGTCATGCAAGTTCTTTTCCATAAGCATGTGTGACTATTTACGGAATACATGCCTACATTACATTGATGAATTGGAGCTAGTTCTGTGTCACCCTATGTTATAACTACTGCATGAGGAATCGCATCCGGCATAATTATCCATCACTGATCCATTGCCTACGAGCTTTTCACATATTGTTCTTCGCTTATTTACTTTTCCGTTGCTACTGTTACAACTACTACAAAAACCCAAAAACATTTACCTTTACTGTTGCCACTGTTACCATCACTATCATACCACTTTTGCTACTAAACACTTTGCTGCAGATACTAAGTTATCCAGGTGTGGTTGAATTGACAACTCAACTGCTAATACTCAAGAATATTCTTTGGCCCCCCTTGTGTCGAAACAATAAATTTGGGTTGTACTTCACTCTCGAAAGCTGTTGCGATCCCCTACACTTATGGGTTATCAAGGCTAATTTCTGGCGCCATTGCCGGGGAGCATAGCTCTATTCTCTGAGTCACTTGGGATTTATATCTGTTGATCACTATGAAGAACTTGAAAGACGATCGAACTACTATTTTGCCCTCAACTACGAGGGGAGGTAAGGAACTGCCATCTAGCTCTGCACTAGATTCTCCTTCCGTTATTAGTAGGCTTGCGACACCTAAACCTGCTACTGCTATGAATTCTGATATGTCGCATGTTATTGATGATGCCTGCCGGTGTCAAAACCGGCGGATCTCGGGTAGGGGGTTCCGAACTGTGCGTCTAGGCGGATGGTAACAGGAGACAAGGGACACGATGTTTTACCCAGGTTCGGGCCCTCTTGATGGAGGTAAAACCCTATGTCCTGCTTGATTGATATTGATGATGTGGGTATTACAAGAGTAGATCTACCACGAGATCAAGGAGGCTAAACCCTAGAAGCTAGCCTATGGTATGATTGTTGTTCGTCCTACGGACTAAAGCCATCCGGTTTATATAGACACCGGAGAGGGCTAGGGTTACGCAGAGTCGGTTACAATGGTAGGAAATCTACATATCCATATCGCCAAGCTTGCCTTCCACGCCAAGGAAAGTCCCATCCGGACACGGGACGAAATCTTCAATCTTGTATCTTCATAGTCTTGGAGTCCGGCCGATGATGATAGTTCGGCTATCCGGACACCCCCTAGTCCAGGACTCCCTCAGTAGCCCCTGAACCAGGCTTCAATGATGATGAGTCCGGCGCGCATGTTGTCTTCGGCATTGCAAGGCGGGTTCCTTCTCCGAATAATTTATAGAAGATTGTGAACTCCAGGATAGTGTCCGGCTCTGCAAAATAAATTCCACATACCACCGTAGAGAGAATAATATTTACACAAGTTCAATCTGCTGACGTATTTCGTGGCGTGACGTCACACCACTACCAAGCCTTTACTCGAATCGTTTTTATTGTACCACCTCAGCATGTTTAGCGAAGCGGTTTCCTTGGCACGTCTTGTCGAAGCAGAGATCGTGTTCCCCTTATTCCGAGATTCCCATCAATACGGACGTGGGTAACCCAACCGCGCCATTGATTGCGGCGCTTGGGAGATAAGCGAGTTTTATCAGGCCAGTGGGGACGCATGTTTCCGTCCGCCCATATAAGGGGATAAAAGATCCAACCCTTTTACCTGCACCTTCTTCCTCCTTGGCTTATCCATCTCCGCGAACTCGAGCTCCAGCGCCCAAGTCCGCACATATCACCTCAACCTTCTCCAACTATGTACGGAGCGGGAGGCAAGTGGATGGCCTCCTCCGTTACGGAGGGGCACATCCAGAAGCTGCACAGCGCCGGATATCTGTCCAGCGACATCGCGCACCGGCTCCCCGATGAGGGAGAGCTCATCCCCACCCCCCGACCCCATGAGAGAGTAGTATTTCTTTCCCATTTCCTCCGCGGACTGGGCTTCCCACTCCATCCCTTTGTCCGGGGGCTCATGTTCTACTACGGCCTGGATTTCCATGATCTGGCCCCGAATTTTATCCTCAATATCTCAACGTTTATCGTCGTGTGTGAGGCTTTTCTCTGCATCCAGCCCCACTTCGGCTTGTGGCTCAAGACCTTCAGTATCAAGCCGAAGGTGGTAAAGGGCAGCCAAGCGGAGTGCGGAGGCGCCATGGTGGGCAAGATGCCCAACGTTACTTGGCTTGAGGGCACTTTCGTGGAAACCATTAAGGGGTGGCAATAGGGGTGGTTCTATATCACCGAGCCGCGTGACCCTGAATGGGCAGCGGCCCCCGAATTCAGATCTGGCATCCCCATACGGCTCACCTCCTGGAAAGAGAGCGGCCGGACATGGGGCGATTCGGAGGAGCTGACCGGACTCCAAGCCTGCATCAAAAAGCTAGTGAACAAGAAGCTCAAGCTTGTCAACGTAGTCCAGGTCATGCTTATCCATCGGATTCTCCCGTGCCAACGATGGGGCTTCAGTATGTGGGAGTTCGGTTCGGCGCAGCACCAGACTTTGAGCGGGCTCTTCGACACTACGTACGAAGATGTCTGGAGGGTGCTGTTTAAAGGTGTCGAGGCCCCCGCACCCGCTACCGAAGATCGCGGATTCAGCTCGCAGCGTCCGGCTAACGAGGTAAGCGATTTTGCCCTTTACGGGACACTTGTTTTCCATAGTTTAACTCTATGCGGGATCTAAACTCCCTCTCCTTTGACAGGACTGGCTGAAGAAGGCTGAACAGACTATCTGTCCGGCCCCATTACCAGAGGACCCAGCGGACGCCCGTTTAACGGGGCTGCTGGCTCCGGCACCCCACGTGGTGCCGGAGAAGAAGGCCAAGAAGAAGGCCACGGGCACTCGGAAGAGTTCCCGTTTTCAGGTGTCATCGAATGATGACTCCGAGGCAGACTCCTCCCACCAAGGCGAGGAGGAGAAGAAGAAGGCCTCTCCCCCAGTGGGGGAAGGGAAGAAAAGCAAGGCTTCCCCAACGAGGGAGGCCGAAGGGTCCAAGAAGGGAAAGACTCTTCCCCCAAACTGCTCCGCCAATGCCAGTGATGACGACGAGGATTGGCCTCTAAGGGCCAAGCCCCTGATGAGATCGTAAGTATCCGGACTCCCGAATAACTTCATGGTTTTTCTTTTCGCCACATAGTGTCTTTCTAATGCCGCTGTTTTATGCGAGATAAATATCAAATTTATCCGTGTTGACGTTTTAAGTGCGGGCGTGCCAGTATACGAGTGTATACGAATTAAACCAAAATAAAATAAAGCACACAAAATTATGCGGAGAAACTTGTAGTCTTTATTGCTGAAGATATACAAATCTCATTTTACATGCTCTTGGTATAGCATCTGACATATAAAAGACAATTGCGTAATTCTCGACTCCTAGAACCTCGAAGGGATCTCTAGTTAATTACATTCATAGCATATCTATGAAAAGACCTCCGATTAAGCTGCCTCAAACGGTCATCATCATTATCAAACTCCTGGCTTCTGTCTCCAAGGCAAAAAGAATATGCAAACGCTCTGAGCAAAACAATAATCTCGCCATGCTAAAAATTTATGGATTCATGCACCAAATCAAACAAGGGATATAGATCAAGTCTCAAAGAGAAAATAAAGTGGATCGTTCGGCCTCGTCGGCCACGAACATGATGTATCCTGCCTCGTCGGCCAGGAAGTGTATGTAAGTTTCGGCCTCGTCGGTCGTGGAAGAAAGTGTATTGAGCATGGACTTGAAGATGAACCCTCATCTGATTGAGAAACATGGTTCTGCAGAATTTTGTCAATGGCGTCTTTTTTATTCGAGAGTAGGTAGCCATGTCTTTATTAATATTGGATTATCTCATGATGAGAAACCATCCTTTGTATATCACGTGACCCCCTTGCTACCTCTGAATATATGATGTATGCTGGACGATGATGTTGATTCTTTTTGTAAAGCTATATTGCTTTCCCTTGTGACTCCACACCATGAAATGTTTACGGCGACGATTGAAGCGTCAGCTAGAGCCACGAAACATCATAACCTTCCCTTTTCCTTTTACTGATCAAACCATAAACATCCGTGGCGACGACTTGATCGCCATGTAGAGCCACGGGATGCCATCAAACTGTTTTTCTGTAGATCGGGTGATAGAACGTCCGCTGCGACGATTAGATCGCCATGTAGAGCCGCGGATGCCGCCAAATTCTTTCTATAGATCAAACAAGGAAACACCCGCGACGACGATTAGATCGCCATGTAGAGCCGCGGGACACCGCCGATTTTTGTTGTAGATCAAACGATGAGATATCCACGGCGACGACTAGATCGTCATGTAGAGCCGCGGGACACCGCCGATTTTTGTTGTAGATCAAACGATGAGACATCCACGGCGACGATTAGATCGCCATGTAGAGCCGCGAGATGCCACAAAAAGAAGTGAACAAAGAGAAGAAAAATAAATAAAAGAGATAAATGATCATATGCAACCTTCATATGATTTACTCACCATATGGCCGTGCCATCGACGCGGCCACGGAGGGAAACGCCAAACGGGAAATGAAGATGTGTGTATGTGTGAGTGATGAGATGGAGATGATACGAAGTGTGTGTGTGTGTCTATGAGTAATACGGTGAATGGTGGTGGAATGGGCGTGTAAAATGGTGTGTGCGATGTAAGTGAGCTGAACCTCCTTTGCAGTCACTCGAGCAGCCTTTTTATAGCATCGTCTCCACCGGCTAGCTATGCGAATAGATAGGAAGATAAGCACGAGAGATTAGCATCGTCGCCGCTGCCGTTAGTAAAAAACCATATCTTATCTCTAATCTCTCGGCGTTGTTGAACCAAAAACAACCAACTCTGACCGCATGCCTTGACCAATACTTATCTCTTCGTAGATTTATTCAAGCCCAACTGATTGATTTTCTCTATCCCTAGCGACCACGAACCTTGGTTTTGTATCAACATCAACACGTCCAATTAGCAGCAGACCTGTACAAGATTTTACTACTTCAACACACCAAACATTCGCCTGGATAGTTGTTGACCGGTTGGACCGTGCATGCACACACGATTTATTCCATTAGCAAACTGGTTGATCGACTACTACTAAATCCATTTGATCACAAAGTGCATGCGTTAACGTGACTAGGCCTGAAAATTCATAAACATAATATGATTTTCCCTTTTTCCCCTTGAAGGTCACCAAATATATATTTACGAGAGAAATTTGATTTTTCTTATCAATTATATACTCACTGACATGATCTGACGAGGGTCTGCTCATATCAAATAGATTAGATATATCTGTGCATCACATGGTAAACAAAAGAGGAGTCAAACAAATGCCCCTCGCCAAGTTGAGTTCAAATGCGAAGCAATTTGGACTTAAATTGGCGAAACAGTATTACCATATCACATCCCCAGAACTCAATCTCAACTATCAGAAATAACTCAAGTGACCCAAACCATCATGCGGACTTAAAGCTTTGTTCCCATCCTCAATAATCAGGCCAACCTGCAGATTCTATGTCAAGAACCGTCATTATCCTAACTCTCCACAGCTCAGCTCTTAAAACTTCCCCCCCAAGTTCGGTACGCACGCAGCCGTACCTCAATCGGCGCAAAAGAACGAGGGCTCCTCCATCGTAATTCTAAGGTGAAGCTAATTGTTCTGTTGTACAATGCATTTTTCCTATATTTAACAGATTGTACTTGAGTGATAGCATCATCATCAGCTAGCAATCTTCTGTACTAGCTATCGTGAAATACCATATGACTGTCCCATGCATCAGACATACTGCTTGACTGCCGTCATGTAAATGGAAACAATGTTGGGTGAGAACACATCGAAATTCCCTGCCATGTTGCAATGTTGATCGTGGCTCATAGCGTAAAACCATACTATAAGCTGACAGTAGACATATTATTCAGGTTGAATCAGTAGCAGGTGAGGCCATAGCGAAAATCCATGCTGCGACCACGCCATGAAAATCAAATATCCAATTGAGACCACGATGGTGCCAGCCAAAAGGATGGTTGTATTTAATGACTGTCATGGTATGTATAATCCGGATTCTGGCGAAGTACCGTGCCATTATCGTGAACTCTCTCTGCGACCATGCTACTGTTTTGGTGCCAACCAGAGACTTCCATGCCTAATCATTAAAAATAAAATAATCTTGAGTTGGGGCGAAAGAACCTGCCTTAATTCAAGGGAGTTTATCAATTCTACTGCGACTATTACATGCTCATAGTGCCAGCCAGTGGAATCGAATAATTGCTGGGTTACGGCGAACATCATGCCACTCCCCAAGAATTTTAAAAAGTCAACATAGCGAAGAAGGTTTAGAACCAAATAAAGTATGATTACCTCAAATCACAATTTAAAATACATACATGTCTTGCACCACTAAATGCCATAAGACTGAATAATAAAAGAGATAAAAGGCAGGAAAAAAAACACAGTGATGGCAAACAGAGTTATACGAACACCTTGTTTTTTTTTTGTTTGTTGGTTGGTTTGCGGGCTCCACCTTCAATTGTTAGACTATGAGGTGACCCATGAGTAAAGTTGCAAGGGATATTCATATGCCTTTCATATGCCCAAGTGATCATCTGCCCGGACCTCGTGATTGATGTATAGAAGTGTGGATTCAGACTTCTCATGGCTGTCATTGCTTTGTATAACTCCTATTGTTATTTATCACCCTTCATGAATGTTCTCATCAGATGCAGTTCTCATGAACATGTCTCTTGGACTTTAAACTTCACACCCAAAATTGTTGCTCTGCCTGACCTCACTCAGGCGATCAAATCCACATGCAACTAAAACTCATGTGCCACAGTCTGAACATTGGGAAGGGGAGTCCTTTATTTTATTTTATATTAGGGCGAACTGTGCCCCTTTTATTTTTATTTAAATTTTGTTTAGACGAAAAATAATCCATGATCAGCAATGAGGATGCTGTATGGACACCAAGCCAAAAAAAAAACCTTTCTTTTTATTACATTCTCCTGAACTTGCCCTTGGGCTGCTAGGCAAAATACTTCCTGAGGAACTTGCCATTGATAGGAAGCATTGGACACACACCCTCTTGATCAATGAGTTGATAAGCGCCACCATCATAAACCTGTTCAATGACATATGGCCCCTCGCATTTGGGCTCAAATTTTACTTTACCTTTTCCTATGAGCACAATAGGACGCCGAAGAACCAGCACCAGTTCTCCTTTTCTGAAAACTCGCGGCTTGACGAGTTTATCATAGGCTCGTACCATATTCTTGCGATAAAGCTCAAGATTTTGAAGTACACGTAGGCGCCCCTCTTCATGAGTTTGGAGAATGGCTGGATTCGACCCGAGGGATCCGATATGAAACGCCGAATATATGCCAGCTTTCCCTGACTGAACAGCGAAAACATATTTGAGGGGGTTCATCTTCAATTGATGCTTCCTCATTCTTTTAGACACGACCTGAAGATCCTCCATGTGCCTTCCTTGTTCTACTCTTTACTACCATATCATCAATGTAACACTCAATCAGACCGATGTATGAGGTCACCAAGCATGTGAGTCATGGCCCTCTGGTAGGTAGAACCAGCATTTTTTAAACCAAACGGCATTACTGTATAATAGAAATTGCCCCTGGGCGTTCTAAAAGCCGTGTCGATGGCATCACGTTCATCCATCTTAATCTGATTATATCCGGAAAATCCATCCATGAAAGAAAGAGCACCATATCCTGTTGTTGAATCAATCACCATCTCCGTCATTGGGATGGGGAAGTCATCCTTAGGGCAAGCCCGATTGAGATCACGAAAATCGACACAGATTCGTATTTGCCCATTCTTCTTCTCTACTGGCACAATATTGGCCAGCCATCGAGGGTATCGTACTTCTTTTATGAAACCCGCGGCAATCAGTTTATCCACTTCATCTACTATTTGATCCTGCAATTCAGGACGAAAGCGCCTTGGTAATTGCTTTACTGGACGAAATTGTGGATCGATTGCTAATTTGTGTGTAGCAACTTGGGGGTCAAGTCCAGGCATTTCCTTATATGACCAAGCAAAACAATCCCGATATTCCATCAGGAATGCCCTATACATTTCTCGCTCTTCTTGGGTAAGGGATACACTCACATATGTAGGTCTGGGGTCTTCCTCGGTACCTAAATTGATTTCAACTAACTCATCAACGGTAAGCTGAATATCATCTTCGAGTTGCTGGGGAGCAGGAGTGGCATCGAGAACCTCTCCATGAGCCACTGGCATGGCCTCATGCATCTTGGAGAGGAGATATTGTTTATTTCTCAAACCTTCACAAGCATTTGCCGCGGCTTCAAAGGAACGTGGTTGATACGGACATGAATATATTGGCATAAGCTCGTCATCATCTGAAGATGCTTCATCTAAACCAAGATAATCTTCATTTCTAACCGAAGAGGTCACGCAACTATTAACTCGTTGTACCATACATAAATCTTCATCGTCATCTGAAGAAACGGCCTCATTATAACCAAGACCATACTTTGGTTGAACTGTACTTCTCTTCCTAATTAAATTCTCTGCTTGTTCCCACCATTCTTCACAAATAACTGGTGGTGGTGGTAGCCTGCTGTTTGGTTGTACCAAAATTCCTGCCTTTTTTAATAATGGAATCATCCTGTCCTCAACTTTCATAGTCATGAGTGTTTCTTCAATGGCAAGAACCCGATCAGACTGCTTATATATGTCATCACATGGTCGCTTTTCTGGGACCTTTAAAAAAATAGTAGGCAAGGTATTCTCACTTTCTTTTTGAACAGACAAAACATCCAATGGTGTGGTAACTGAAACATATAGTGAGGGGGGTTGCATAAGCAAATCTGGAACCCTCAACGTTGTGCCTGAAAGTTCCTCATCCAATTTCTTTGTGAGAACCACAGGAATAGCAGTCGTTGGAGCATGTGCCTTTAACAAAATAGGAGCAGTGACTGATAAAGCGCGCCCTCTTGTGACCCCTACCTCCATTGATGAGCTAGTAGATGAAGCAGTGTCTGTTGCTAACAAGATTGGCGTAGTCGCAGACAAAACCCGTCCTGTAGGCCTAGATGATGAACCTTCTGCTCTCGTATTTGCATTACCACATTGCTGATCTCGTGACTTCCTTATCAAAGCAGTATCTCTTGAGTGGGCTGAGCAAGGTGTGATTAGAAATTTCATTTCCGTGAGGGATGATGTAGCATCCGGCGTGACTAACACATCAGCATTAGGTGTTGTTCGTCCCTGCTGTTTCCTTGACTCGATACTCGGGAAATAATATTTAGCATCGGCATGGTGAACTTCTTGAATTGTATAAGGAGCAGTATTCCCAGCGATACATTGTTGTTCTCCATTGCCATCCATGAACTTTAGACATTGATGCAGTGTTGAAGGGACTACACGATATTTATGTATCCATGGTCGCCCCAAAAGTGCAGAGTATGAAGCATTGGCCTCTATAACGAAGAACTTAACTTTGAAACTGTAAGATGCCATCTGCAACTTAAGAGTGATAACACCTAAGGCGGGCTTGGCATGATTATCATACCCACAAATTACTACCTCGGTGGGGCTTAGATCATCCATTATGTACCCTGCTCGAGTTAAGCTTCGTACAGGCAGGATGTTCACAGCAGAGCCAGGATCGATCAATATTCTTCGAAGATGTGCAGCTCCAATATTTCCCTCAATATAGAGGGGGCGATTGTGATCACCATGCTCCATTATTTGGTCCTCATCAGAAAAGGTTATCTGATTAGCATAGAGTAGATTGTCAAAGAGTCTGTGCTTGGCCATTGCCGCTTGATAATGTTCAGGCTTTTGCAAAGCTTTAATAAGAGCCTCTCTAAGTTCCGGCAGAAGCACTAATGCATCATAAACGCTTAGTAGTGCTGGAATCCGCTTCAAATGAGCAATGACATTATATTCGACATCATGCTCTTTTGCCTCCTCGTCCCTCGACTTCTCTTGTTGATTGTTCGAGACAGTTGCCTCCCTACTTGTGGATGGTTTATCTTTCTCTGTTCGGTACTGCTTACTTCTCATGGGCTCCGGTAGTACCTTTCCTGCCCGCAAGTTCATATGTACCTCCATTTCTTGTTTCTCCAGTGACGTATCAGTTTGCAATGCCTCACATTCTTCCTTTGTGAACACTACTTCAGTCTCTGAGTCATTTGTACTTCCACTAGAGGCAACCATGTTGCATGTAGCATTCTCAGTACTTAATTGTGGTCCATCCGAGCAAATCATTTTTTACATCATGGTGTGACTGGTCCCAGCTTTGCGGGAAAAACTGGGCTAAAGTGGGATGTACACGCCTTGTCCGAGGAAAAGATTCATTCCCTTCAGACCTAGGAATAAATCTTGGCGGCATACGGCGATGACTCGGGTTGGGACTCCCTCTATTTGCTGACGTATATTGTAAGATGGACGGAGAGCTCATGGTTCCCTGATGCACCTTTGTTTTATTACGTCTATGATGAACTCTGCTCCAAGGGTGTGAGCTATCTTCTGAAACTATAGGTGTAAGCCGAAGTCCCTGAAACTGATGTTGAACTTCAGAAAATGGCATCCAATATGCCTCTTCTGAACCATGTTTCTGTAGTACCTCTGCTTTATTAGTGGACACCATGTTTACTTGATGATAATCAGGATTCACGGCTTGCGGATCAAGATTCAACTTCTTCTCATCGATTGCCCTTTGCAACCATTCTTTAAAAGCGACGCAATCTTCTACTACATGACCAACGTATCGATGATACGGGCAATATAACGGATTGTCTGTCATTCCCGCCTGGTCGGGCCGCCGCGGTTCAGGCAAGTTCAAAGCCCCTTGTTGTGATAGCTGATTAAAGAAATTTTTAACAAACTCTCTCCTGAATATATATTGCTTTTTAAGCAATTCTTGAATACTAGGGCGGGTTCTCTGCCCCTGTTCATTCCTTACTCCAAGAGCCTGCATATTTTGGCGAGGTGCTACAGCCATCGTAGATAGCCTGATAGTATTACTTTCTGCTTGTATTTTAGGCTTATTCCCATTATTAAATGGTTTTGCCGTTGACTGAAACTTCTTCGAGTAATCTGAAGTGCCTGCATTTTTGTATAACTCCATAATATGTGGAGCCTTCTCAAATTCTAATTTGGTGGCAGCAACAGCATTACCAAGTGCACTGAAAGTTTTAGGCTCGCGCCTAGAAACCTCTAACGACCAATGTTGCTGCATTCCGTGCACACACATGTCGACAACATCTTCTGGGTGCATCTCTCTAGTCAAGCGCACATAACTGTTACGAAATCGGACGATATAGTCATCTATCTTTTCATCTCTTCTTTGTTTAAGCTGTGACAACTCCAAAAGGGATGTATCTTTGCTCATGCTAATGAAATGAGATTTAAAAAGATCCTTCATTGTTTGCCAACTGCGTACTGAACCAGCAGGTAAGCGACTATACCAATGAAAGGCCGGACCTGTCAATGATGACAACCTAAGAGTGGAAACACCTTAATCGCTTCTCCAAGCTTATCTATATATATTTCTCGATGGAAGCAGAAGGAAAGGCTTAAAGAAGGGAAAACTGACGAAGTAAAAGTGAGGGCGAATTGGCTGTGTCACCACACGCTGCTTCAAAATAGACGAGGTGTTCCCTTGCATCACCATTACCATCAAATTGCCTGAATTTTGGTGGACGCCATCCAGCAGGAAAAGCTACCTTGTCATGCCACGCCTCATATGGCTTCTCCAACTCACTTTCAAAGGTTCTAGGTGTTTGTTCTTCTGCAATTTGCTTCATTTTTCTGTTGATCAACTCTTCAGCGATGTCATGATAATCTCTTAGTGTCCCTAATGCAGGAGCTGCTGATATAGGATGTGTAGATGCAATTGGCATATTTAGATGCACCCCTCCTGTGAATTGAGGCTGCTCAACTCCACCTGTTGCACGAGGCGTATGCTGGTGTTGTGCCATAGCTTCCAACTCGGCAATTTGTGGATCCACCACTTGTGGTGGAGGATTAGCAGATTGCGTCCCATTTACAGCAAGTTTTGCAATCATATTAAATAGTTGATCGATCTTTGTATCAATAGCATCCATCCTTCTACATGCTTCCCCGTTTAGAGCACCTGAAGTTCCTTCTTGATGGTGTAAAGATCGAGCCCTCTCTTCTTCAGTCACAACTGGTTCTGGTGGCAAGTCATGTTGTTTCCCTGCATCATCTTGTGCAATGGCTGCCAGACCTAGCTCGTCCTGATTAGTATGGACATGAACTGACGCAAGATTAATTGCCCGTGCAACATCCTCATCATCCAAAGGCTCTGAGGCGCCAACCTTTGGTAGTGACGAGGATGACTCCGTGTCTGATCTTTCATCACTAGTTTGTTCATCCGTGGGATCAAAATCTGCATTTATAGTTTGTCGAGCCACTTTTCTCAACCGTGTAAGTGCCCCATAGCATTCTGCAATTTGTTGGACCCGATTCTGATCAACAGGAAGACGAGAACTAATACTGGCATAAGGTCTGCTATACTCGCTTGTGCGTAACAAAATTTTATCTTCCGGAGTTTTATCACCCCTTGATGTCAACGGAAGACATGATGCTGTTACCATCGCACCATTCCTCTGTTTTATCACATCATGCTTTCTTAGATGTTCTTTTGCACAGGGCGAATTTCTCATGAATGATGGAGTAGGATTAGGCAGGATTTCCTCGTCTGACGAGTAAGAGAACTCATGACGAACAAGTGGCGGCTCCCACTCTGAATCTGAATTTTGCACCGACCGGACTGTCGCCACACGACATGCTACATTATTAATCATGTTTAAATCCTTGCCAGATCGCCTTCTTCCATTCCCATCATTCCTGAACCTAGTAGTGTTTGATCCGTTATCTCGAGGGATCAACGCATTATTTGATCCTTGTGGAGCTGAATGAGAACCACCTCTTGGCCTTTCTGTACTGAGGTTCCTTTGCTCAACCCTTAGTGGTTTGGGAGCCAGATGCCCTATCAATGCATTATATCTCTCATTTCTTTTCAAATTTGGATAAATCTGAAGCGTTACACTTTCATTATCCTTATAAATTCGGCCATCAGCCCTCACACGGACCTGCACGTGTCTTAGCACCAAATCTTGCAATTCTTGATACATCGCTTCACGAGTCCTCCTCCTTCTCTCACGTTTACGCTGATTAACTGTCGATGCATAAGGGACCCTTGGGGTTGCATCAAAGGTCGGTGCCCCCCGTGAATACCTTGCATGTTTCCAAGGTGCTGCCGTCATGGGGTCATGTTGCCTTGGTAGAGCAAACTGCTGCGGAACCCGGTTTGAGGACTCAATGTTTTGCGAAGATGCTTTCACTCGCCACTGAGGCTTGTATCTTCTTGTTTCAGGCAGAGGGTGGCAACGATCTCGACGATTCCCATGTGGCCAGGGAGTGTTTTCACGATAATGAGCGTATGCGGATAATGGTCTGTTCCTAGGTGGAAGATGCTGATGTTCATTTTGAAGTCTGCTTTGCATTGCTCTAATCTGATGTTGCATCTGTTCTAACTGAAGTCGGAGTTCCTCTGCTCTGGGCGCTGGTGTTTCATTGGTTAAAACAGCAAACCTGTTATTGTTCTGCGAAGTAGAGTGATGTCTCTCTGAGGTCTGGAAACAAGGTACCCGTACTTGTTGATCCCGACTGATAGAACTTCGTTGAGAACACAATCTTGACCATGTTCGCTCCTTAATGATGCGTCTCCAAAATTCATTCATTATGGTTTCTTTGACCAGCTCACAACTGGCCCCTCGTTCAGGAGAAAGAACAAGAAACTCATCGCTCATATCAGTGTACTGTTGATCCTGACGCCTACTCACATCTGAACTCTCAGATGGTGCATCACGCCCGGCAACGCGAGCCCTTAAATGTGACTGCAACTTCTTCACTTGTTGCCTCTTCCTTCTGTAATTGCGGTGTGCGTTCTTTTTGTTCAGAGTTCGAGCACGTGCAATACTAGAATTCAGGTGTTGCTTGACGTTTTCCAGTTCTTGAAGGAGTTCAGCTTCGGTAGTATGTGTAGTTTTGGTTTTGAACACTGAGAGGCGTTGCTTATAGCCGGCGTTCAGAACGGCTCCTGGGAATTTCAGTAACTTCCTAGCATCCGTCATTAATGCTTGACACTCTCCCCTAGCCCTTGCATCCACGTACTTCTGAACTTTCTTGGCGTCATCTAAGTCTGAGGAGTGGTCTGCCTGGTACACATACATGTTGGAGCCAAAGCTTGAAACTACAACTGGTGGTAATGAACCAAACCAAAAAACAAAAGGCTCCATTTGCTTTGCGTCAGCCTTCGGTCCATAGTTGGTGAAGCCCCCATCTGCGCGAGATGTACACTGGTTAGCACTTCACCACACCACATTATCAGCCAAAAAAAAAGTGCCGAGGAGACAGATCATGAGTAGATTCTGATGACTGATGACGAGCAGCGAAGATGGGAGGAGAGTCGAGTCCCACTGGGCGTGCCATTTGTTTTATGCGAGATAAATATCAAATTTATCCGTGTTGGCGTTTTAAGTGCGGGCGTGCCAGTATACGAGTGTATACGAATTAAAACAAAATAAAATAAAGCACACAAAATTATGCGGAGAAACTTGTAGTCTTTATTGCTGAAGATATACAAATCTCATTTTACATGCTCTTGGTATAGCATCTGACATATAAAAGACAATTGCGTAATTCTCGACTCCTAGAACCTCGAAGGGATCTCTAGTTAATTACATTCATAGCATATCTATGAAAAGACCTCCGATTAAGGTGCCTCAAACGGTCATCATCATTATCAAACTCCTGGCTTCTGTCTCCAAGGCAAAAAGAATATGCAAACGCTCTGAGCAAAACAATAATCTCGCCATGCTAAAAATTTATGGATTCATGCACCAAATCAAACAAGGGATATAGATCAAGTCTCAAAGAGAAAATAAAGTGGATCGTTCGGCCTCGTCGGCCACGAACATGATGTATCCTGCCTCGTCGGCCAGGAAGTGTATGTAAGTTTCGGCCTCGTCGGTCGCGGAAGAAAGTGTATTGAGCATGGACTTGAAGATGAACCCTCATCTGATGGAGAAACATGGTTCTGCAGAATTTTGTCAATGGCGTCTTGTTTATTCCAGAGTAGGTAGCCATGTCTTTATTAATATTGGATTATCTCATGATGAGAAACCATCCTTTGTATATCACGTGACCCCCTTGCTACCTCTGAATATATGATGTATGCTGGACGATGATGTTGATTCTTTTTGTAAAGCTATATTGCTTTCCCTTGTGACTCCACACCATGAAATGTTTACGGCGACGATTGAAGCGTCAGGTAGAGCCACGAAACATCATAACCTTCCCTTTTCCTTTTACTGATCAAACCATAAACATCCGTGGCGACGACTTGATCGCCATGTAGAGCCACGGGATGCCATCAAACTGTTTTTCTGTAGATCGGGTGATAGAACGTCCGCGGCGACGATTAGATCGCCATGTAGAGCCGCGGATGCCGCCGAATTCTTTCTATAGATCAAACAAGGAAACACCCGCGACGACGATTAGATCGCCATGTAGAGCCGCGGGACACTGCCGATTTTTGTTGTAGATCAAACGATGAGATATCCACAGCGACGACTAGATCGTCATGTAGAGCCGCGGGACACCGCCGATTTTTGTTGTAGATCAAACGATAAGACATCCACGGCGACGATTAGATCGCCATGTAGAGCCGCGAGATGCCACAAAAAGAAGTGAACAAAGAGAAGAAAAATAAATAAAAGAGATAAATGATCATATGCAACCTTCATATGATTTACTCACCATATGGCTGTGCCATCGACGCGGCCACTGAGGGAAACGCCAAACGGGAAATGAAGATGTGTGTATGTGTGAGTGATGAGATGGAGATGATACGAAGTGTGTGTGTGTGTCTATGAGTAATACGGTGAATGGTGGTGGAATGGGCGTGTAAAATGGTGTGTGCGATGTAAGTGAGCTGAACCTCCTTCGCAGTCACACGAGCAGCCTTTTTATAGCTTCGTCTCCACCGGCTAGCTATGCGAATAGATAGGAAGATAAGCACGAGAGATTAGCATCGTCGCCGCTGCCATTAGTAAAAAACCATATCTTATCTCTAATCTCTCGGCGTTGTTGAACCAAAAACAACCAACTCTGACCGCATGCCTTGACCAATACTTATCTCTTCGTAGATTTATTCAAGCCCAACTGATTGATTTTCTCTATCCCTAGCGACCACGAACCTTGGTTTTGTACCAACATCAACAGGTCCAATTAGCAGCAGACCTGTACAAGATTTTACTACTTCAACACACCAAACATTCGCCTGGATAGTTGTTGACCGGTTGGACCGTGCATGCACACACGATTTATTCCATTAGCAAACTGGTTGATCAACTACTACTAAATCCATTTGATCAACAAAGTGCATGCGTTAACGTGACTAGGCCTGAAAATTCATAAATATAATATGATTTTCCCTTTTTCCCCTTGAAGATCACCAAATATATATTTACGAGAGAAATTTGATTTTTCTTATCAATTATATACTCACTGACATGATCTGACGAGGGTCTGCTCATATCAAATAGATTAGATATATCTGTGCATCACATGGTAAACAAAAAAGGAGTCAAACAGCATACAACCCTGCAGTCCGCCCAAGGATGATTTTCCCGCTTCGTCGAGCGGGTCCTTGGGTGCATCGGATATGGATTCCCTTTCGACCGCCTCCACCCCCCGTGATGCGGACGATGCCGAGGTGGGATCCCGGGAAGGGACCCGCCAGGAGGGGGAGGCCCCGGAGGTGCTGCAGGGCAACCTCCCGGACTTTGCGCCGGACTCCGCACCGGAACCTGAAGTGGCTCCGGAGTCCGACGGGCGGCCCCTTCATAAGAAGGGCAAGACCGCGACGCCAGTGGCCTCCATCCAACCGGAGGCGCCGGATAGCTTGCTGGAGGCGCTCAACGACGCCTCCATCGAAGAGGAACACCACACCTTCATGAGTGCGGTGATTCAGAAGGTTCAGCTCGCCAAGAGCGGGCTGACCGAAGCCTGCAGCAGCCTTCTAACAGGGTTTGAGGTAAGAATTTTGATATATGTAGAATAGTACCGTATAGACAGTAGCCCCTGATGCTCGGTTCGGTATTCGGAAAGAAAAGCCGGACCGAGGATCTAAAAAGATATATGCAGGAGTTATGAAATATGTCAATATGGGGTTGCAGCTGTGCTGCTGACCTCTGCCGCACTGACTGCGGAGGTCAATACTTTGAAGCAAAGCCTCGAGCGGTCCGAGAACGAGCTCGGCCGTGCCAAGAAGCAGCTCGAGGACAAGGAAGGTGAATAACACCGTATTTAAGATTGTACCTTACAGAAAAGGATTTGGTTGCAAGAAAATTGACAAGGATAACATGGGTATTGCAGGTGCCACGACGGAGGTGGCGACCCTAAAGGAGGCGGTGTCCGCGGCCGAACGTAATGCGGCCGCGGAGCGCACCGAGCGAGAGAAGCAGGAGGCGCGGGTGGCGGAGGTACAGCAAGAGCTCCAGGATCTCGTGGAAAAACATGAGAGCCTGGAGCGTGACTCGAAGACTCGAGAGTCTGAGCTTGCATCGGCTCTTGAGAGTGCCAAAGCCGCTAAGGCCGAAGCCTACAAGGCCCTCCAAGAAATCGAGGCGTTGAAGAAAATAGCAGCGGGTAAGGCATTTTTCATGCAAAGTAAGCATGTGAGTGTGAATTACCGATCACTTACCCGAATTCGGAGCTCTCCAGGAGCGTTCGCAGATCTTCCTCGCAGCGTGTCCGATGTTGCCGCTTTTTACCGGGCCGAGGAGGGGAGCTCGACGGAGAAGGTCTTCTGGTCTCAGTATGCTGAGGCCGGACATCCGGTGCCCCTTAGCGACCAGCTGAAGCAGCTGGTCGAGCTCCACAAGGTGGCCGAACAGGCCATGAGGGGCCTCATAGTTCGGCTGTGGCCTAAGTAAGCCGTGCCTGGGAGCTACTTTGGCCTGGTGCGGCGGCTGGTGGATGCGTGTCCATGGGTTGAAGTCATCAAGCACTCCGCCTGTATTATAAGACTGTTGGTTGCCCGCGCAAAGGTGCACTGGAGCAAGATGGATGTTGTGAAGCTTGTGACGGACGCGCCACCGCTGGGCAAGGAGTATCGTACTCCCGAGATGTATTATAAGACTGTTCTGAAGGGTGCCCGCACTATTGCGGGTGAGTGCTCCAAAGATGTAATATTTGAGTAGACTCGCATTTTGTTATCCTGTGCGCTGAAAAACTTTGTTCATATGCGCTAAGCAACGCTTGTTAATTTAAAATATTATCTTCTGTGCGGCCGTTTATCAAATCTGAGAGATGGCAAGTCGTCGGCTTCGGCCCCCATGCCACGAGTGCTGGGGTGTTCGGGATAAATTTGAGCACTCTTGTTCCCATTTTTGGGTCCATCTAGGGAGGCGCTCAACACAACGAACAAGGCAACCAGACTTATAATGCTTGAACACTCTCACTTAGCCATAGAATTCTATAATTTTAAATTTCGGTGAAGCCCCTAATGTTCGGAAGGCCGAACTTGGGGCGCTATCCACGCCTGGGTCGGACAAAGCCGGTTCCTCGCTCTAAGCGGCATAAGTCTTTAGGGACTCGAAAAAACCTCTTGAACAGCGACCGGCTCTCGCCTCATCATGACGGTCAGTTTTAGCTTTCTCCACTGAGGCGCTCGCCCAGCTCAACTGGGACGCAATCGCAGTGGTTCTCCCAGTGCTACCTTAGCCGATACAACGGAACATAAGGTACCAAAACATGGGAGCCGGGCAAACCCAACTATTGACCCGAGACATGATTCGGAGCCGATGCATATAATGCTATAAGTTCGGGGTGCCGCACTTGTGAAAGTGTTCGGACTTATCGCACCATGATGCGGGAAACATAAGCCCCTGGTGTATTTAGCCGTACCAAAGTGTACGGATGCAACATGTCATAAATGAACATATGTATAAGAAAGGAATGCAATTATAAGCAAAAAGGTGCATTGTTTATTCAAGAAATACTGCTGTGAATGCAGAACGATACAAATGGTGCGATAAGCAAGGGATGGGACTATTAAACACGTCCCCCTCCAGGGGTAGGCTGCGGAATGGTGTATAAAACAGATTTAATGCTCATAATGGAGACCACCTGGATATTCGTCATAGCCTTTCTCCTTCCCTGGCTGTTGCATCGTGAGTTCGGCAGGTCTACTGCCGGACAGGGCCTCTGATGAACGGGGTCCTATGGGTAAAAAAAAGAAGAGAAAAAAGAACGACACACTTGAGAGCCCCTGGTGTGGTTAAGCCGCATTTTGGGCCTATCGTGGTCGTGCCCCTCCCCCTATGACCATGGTATCTTCAGAGCGTAATGATGTACGCGAAGGACCCGTCTTGAAATTTTGTAGGGGCTGGGGTTGGGGCCGCATTGCTACGCGTGCTCGGAACGTGCCAGGGGGTCTTGTTGTAGGTTACTCCGGGCGCGTTTAGCCGTGTCCGGTCGCTTAACGGTCGGACTCGAGAATTGCCTTAAGAGGCTGCACTGTACTTCTGCCGTGAGAGCCGCTGTATATTCCTCCGTTCGGAGAGAGCGTTCAGTGTTTCCGTTGACCGTGATGACTCCTCGAGGGCCTGGCATCTTGAGCTTAAGGTATGCGTAGTGTGGTACCGCGTTGAACTTTGCAAACGCGGTGCGTCCGAGCAGAGCATGGTAGCCGCTGCAGAACGAAACTATGTCGAAGATTAACTCTTCGCTTCGGAAGTTATCCAGGGATCCGAATACCACTTTCAGTGTAACTGAGCCTGTACAATTGGCCTCTACTCCTGGCATGACGCCTTTAAAGGTCATCTTTGTAGGTTTAATCCTTGAGGGGTCTATGCCCATTTTGCGCACTGTATCCTGATAAAGCAGGTTCAGGCTGCTGCCGCTGTCCATCAGGACTCTGGTGAGGTGAAATCCATCAACGATTGGATCTAACCAATGCGGCGAATCCTCCATGGCGGATGCTGGTGGGGTGGTCCCTTCGGTGAAAAGTGATTGGGAAGGAGGACCAAGGATTGAACTTCGGGGCAACTAGCTCCATCGCGTATACATCCCTGAGTGCACGCTTCCGCTCCCTTTTGGGTATGTGGGTTGCGTATATCATGTTCACCGTCCGCACTTGTGGGGGGAAACCCTTCTGTCCTCTATTGTTCGGCGGTCGGGTTTCTTCCTTGTCGTCGCTATGCAGCCCCTTGTCGTTGTTTTCGGCAATTAACTTGCCTGCCTGCTTGAATACCCAACAGTCCCTGTTGGTGTGGTTAGCTGGCTTTTCGGGGGTGCCGTGTATCTGGCATGAGCGGTCGAGTATCCGGTCCAAATTGGACGGACCCGTAGTAGTTCTTTTGAATGGCTTTTTCCGTTGACCAGGCTTAGAGCCTCTGAATCCGGCATTGACTGCCGTATCCTCACTATTGTCGCTGTTAATGCGGCGTTTGTTTTTGTTGCGACGCGGCCTGCCATTGCGGTCCTTGAAATCTGGACTGCCAGAATTTTTACTGAGGTTGTTGCTGCGTGCTAGCCAGCTATCCTCACCCGCGCAGAAGCGGGTCATGAGTGATGTGAGGGCTGTCATGGATTTTGGCTTTTCCTGTCCCAGGTGCCGGGCAAGCCACTCGTCGCGGATGTTATGTTTGAAAGCCGCGAGGGCCTCCGCATCCGGACAATCGACGATTTGATTTTTCTTGGTTAAGAACTGTGTCCAGAATTGTCTGGCCGATTCGTCTGGCTGCTGAATTATATGGCTTAGGTCGTCAGCATCTGGTGGTCGCACGTACGTGCCTTGGAAGTTATCGAGGAATGCGGCTTCCAGGTCTTCCCAGCTCCCAATTGACTCTGCTGGCAAGCTGTTAAGCCAATGCCGGGCTGGTCCTTTAAGCTTGAGTGGGAGATATTTGATGGCGTGGAGATCATCACCGCGGGCCATGTGGATATGAAGGAGATAGTCCTCGATCCAAACCGCGGGGTCTGTTGTGCCATCATAAGATTCAATGTTCACGGGTTTAAACCCTTCGGGGATTTGATGATCCATTACTTCATCTGTGAAGCATAGTGGGTGTGCGGCGCCTCTGTATTGGGCGATATCACGATGGAGTTCAAAAGAGCTTTGTATATTTTGTTTGGCCCGGCCGGACTTACTGTGTCCGGCACGACGGTTGTCGTCGCGTATCATGGGGCGCCCACGCGATCCATAGATCGATCTTGATTGTCTTGCCTTATCCTCCAATATATCTCGCAAGTCTGGAGCATTCCCCTGTGGCCTTGTGCTTTTCGAGCGATGTCGGGGTACGGTTCTGGTGGAGGGCCTAGAGGCCTCTCTGTCGTGGCCACGGGGTGGACAGTCAGCCGTATTGTCTACTGGTGATGCAGATTCATATGCCTCCTCCTCTAATCGGGGGAGCAGCTTGTGTTTAGGGTAGCTTTTGGAGGGGCCGTCGAGCTCATGCTCTTCGGCCGCAAGGACTTCAGTCCATCTGTCGGCTAGCAGATCTTGATCAGCTCTAAGCTGCTGCTGCTTTTTCTTGAGGCTGTTTGCCGTGGCCATAAGCCTGCGTTTAAAACGCTCTTGTTCAACGAGATCCTCAGGCACGACGAATTCGTCGTCGTCGAGGCTTGCCTCATCTCCGGAGGGAGGCATGTAATCCTCTACTTCTTCGTCTGCTGCCTTCTCATGAGGGCTAGCGTCTCCATCCTCCTGCGCTGAATCTTGCTGGAGGGGGTTGTCTTCGGCACTGTCTGGGGTGTTATTATCTCCGGTGCCGGAATCTCCATTCTTGCTGTGGCGGGATTTAGAGCGACGCCGCTGACGCCGGCGCTTGGGCTGTTTCTTGGAGGGGTCATCCTCCGCTGTTCCTTCGCCATTCCCATCCTTTGGGATATCCACCATGTATATGTCATATGATGAGGTGGCTTTCCAGTGCCCAGTAGGCGCTGGTTCTTGGTCGTCTCCGGCATCGTCGTCCATACCGTCGATGTCTTCGGAGTCGAAGTCTAGCATGTCGATTAGATCGTCGACAGTGGCTACTAAGTGGGTGGTGGGTGGGCTTTGAATTTCTTCGTCATCCGCATCCCAACCGTCATGACCGCAGTCCGGCCAGGGCTCTCCTGATAATGAGAGATACTTTAGCGAACTCAAGATGTCACCGAAAGGTGAGTGTTGAAAGATGTCCGCAGTGGTGAACTCCATGACCGGCGCCCAATCGGATTCGATTGGAGGGGGCGCGGGAGGTTCGGAGCTCGGCGAGGAGTCAGGCACCTCGGAGTCATGAGCTTCATGAGGGACAAGGTCAGTGTTCGGCTCTATCGTCGTAGAGGTTGCAGCCCCCGAGGCGGTATCTAGCCACCCGTCCTCGATCTGCGCAGCCGGCCCCGAATTGAAGATCGGAGCGGACTCGTGTGCGGCCTCCAGGTTACTGTCCGGCTGCAGAGCTAAGTCATGCCCGTCGTGATAGTGCGGCGCGCTCGGCTGTGGCTCGAATCCATCGAAGATCAAGTCCCCGTGGATGTCAGCCGTGAAGTTCAAACTTCCAAATCTGACCTGACGGCCAGGGGCGTAGCTTTCGATCTGCTCTAGATGGCCAAGCGAATTGGCCCGCAGTGCAAAGCCGCCGAATACGAAGATCTGTCCGGGGAGGAAAATCTCACCCTGGACTGCGTCGTTGTTGATGATCGAAGAAGCCATCGAGCCTATCGGTGACGACATAGAGGAACTCTCAATGAAAGCACCAATGTCGGTGTCAAAACCGGCGGATCTCGGGTAGGGGGTCCCGAACTGTGCGTCTAGGCGGATGGTAACAGGAGACAAGGGACACGATGTTTTACCGAAGTTCGGGCCCTCTTGATGGAGGTAAAACCCTACGTCCTGCTTGATTGATATTGATGATGTGGGTATTACAAGAGTAGATCTACCACGAGATCAAGGAGGCTAAACCCTAGAAGATAGCCTATGGTATGATTGTAATGGTTGTTGTTGTGTCCTACGGACTAGAGCCATCCGGTTTATATAGACACCGGAGAGGGCTAGGGTTACATAGAGTCGGTTACAATGGTAGGAGATCTACGTATCCGTATCGCCAAGCTTGCCTTCCACGCCAAGGAAAGTCCCATCCGGACATGAGACGAAGTCTTCAATCTTGTATCTTCATAGTCTTGGAGTCCTGTCGATGATGATAGTCCGGCCGATGATAGTTCGGCTGATTTATATCTGTTGATCACTATGAAGAACTTGAAAGACGATCAAACTACTATTTTCCCCTCAACTACGAGGGGAGGTAAGGAACTGGCATCTAGCTCTGCACTAGATTCTCCTTCCGTTATTAGTAGGCTTGCGACACCTAAACCTGCTACTGCTATGAATTCTGATATGTCGCATGTTATTGATGATGCCTGTCGGTGTCAAAACCGGCGGATCTCGGGTAGGGGGTTCCGAACTGTGCGTCTAGGCGGATGGTAACAGGAGACAAGGGACACGATGTTTTACCCAGGTTCAGGCCCTCTTGATAGAGGTAAAACCCTACGTCCTGCTTGATTGATATTGATGATGTGGGTATTACAAGAGTAGATCTACCACGAGATCAAGGAGGCTAAACCCTAGAAGCTAGCCTATGGTATGATTGTTGTTCGTCCTACGGACTAAAGCCATCCGATTTATATAGACACCGGAGAGGGCTAGGGTTACACAGAGTCGGTTACAATGGTAGGAAATCTACATATCCGTATCGCCAAGCTTGCCTTCCACGCCAAGGAAAGTCCCATCCGGACACGGGACGAAGTCTTCAATCTTGTATCTTCATAGTCTTGGAGTCCGGCCGATGATGATAGTTCGGCTATCCGGACACCCCCTAGTCCAGGACTCCCTCAATGCCACTTCTGCTATGCATGATGAAACTACTTCTGTGCGTGATACTACTTTGCCATTAGGTGAATTTCTTGATGAACAACTTGCTAGAGTTAGGGGGAATGAAAATATTGAAGATGCTATTGATGATAGTGATGATGAACGTTCCCCCAATGATTATGTATTACCTATTGTTCCTAAGGGTTATGTTATGAATGAAAAAGCTGCTGTGGAAATTCTTGCTTGCAATGATAGGTCTGATCTTAAGGAATTATTGGCTAAATGGAAGCAGCAGTCTCCTAGTGCTAGAATGAAACCCGATCCTGCTTTTGCTACTTCACCTATCTGTGTTACTGATAAGGATTTTGAATTCTTTGTTGATCCTGATATTATTACTTTAGTTGAATCTGATCCTTTTTATGGCCTTGAATCTGAAACTGTTGTGGCACATCTTACCAAGTTGAATGATATAGCCACCCTATTTACTCATGATGAGAAGTCTCGCTATTTATATATCCTTAAGATATTTCCGTTCTCATTAAAGGGCGATGCTAAGACTTGGTATAATTCTCTTGCTCCTGGTTGTGTGCGTAGTCCCCAGGATATGATTTATTACTTCTCTGCTAAATATTTCCCTGCTCATAAGAAACAAGCTGCCTTGCGGGAAATATATAATTTTGTGCAAATCAAAGAAGAGAGTCTCCCACAAGCTTGGGGGAGGCTTCTCCGGTTACTTTATGCTTTGCCTGATCATCGACTTAAGAAAAATGAAATACTTGATATCTTTTATAATGGACTAACTGATGCTTCCAAGGACCACTTGGATAGTTGTGTTGGTTGTGTTTTCAGGGAAAGAACAGTCAACGAAGCTAAAATACTATTGAATAATATGTTGACTAATGAAAATAATTGGACTATTCCCGATCCAGTTCCTGAAGTAATTCCTGAACCAATTGAGCCAACTCCTGAGCCTATTCCTAAACCCACTCCGAAGAAGAGAGGCGTTTTATTTCTCAGTCCTAAAGATATGCAAGAGGCAAAGAAATCAATGAAAGAAACAGGTATTAAAGCTGAAGATGTTAAGAATTTATCTCCTATTGAAGAAATACATGGTCTTAATTTGCCGCCAAAAGAACCACATTGTCTTGATAACTCGACACAGGTAGTGAAGGTAAATTATCTCTATAGATATGATAAAGTTGAAACACCCTCTACTAAATTTCATAGCCCTTGCTTAGATGAATTTGATGACTTTATGGCTAGACAAGAAAGTTTTAATGCTTATGTTGGTAGAGAGTTAAAGAATAGCGCTTTCGAGATAGGACGCGTAGGTGATAATCTGGCTAGAGTTAAAGATGAACTTCACCGCGTTAGAAAATATGCTTCTATGGTTGCTACTCAAGCTGAGCAAGTACTCAAAGCTCAAAATGATTTGCTTGATGAATTAAATAATAAAAATGACTTTGCTATTAGAGTGGCTACTAGAACTGGTAGAATGACTCAGGAACCTTTGTATCCTGAAGGCCACCCTAAGAGAATCGAGCAAGATTCTTAGAGAAATAATTTGGAGGCACCTAGTTCTTCTAAAAAGAAGAAGAAGAAAGACGATAGAACCTTGCATGCTTCTAGTGAACCTACTGTAGACACACCTGAGAATCCCAATGATATTTCTATTTCTGATGCTGAAACACAACCAGGTGATGAACATGAACCTAGTGATAATGTTAATGATAATGTTCATGTTGATGCTCAACCTAGCAAAGACAATGATGTAGAGATTGAACCTGCTGTTGATCTTGATAACCCACAATCAAAGAATCAATGTTATGATAAGAGAGATTTTGTTGCTAGGAAACACAGTAAAGAAAGAGAACCATGGGTTCAGAAACCCATGCCCTTTCCTCCTAAACCATCCAAGTCAAAGGATGATGAGGATTTTGAGCGCTTTGCTGAAATGATTAGACCTATTTTCTTACGCATGCGCTTAACTGGTATGCTTAAAGTAAATCCTTATGCTAAATATATGAAGGATATCATCACAAATAAAAGAAAGATACCGGAAGCTGAAATTTCCACCATGCTTGCTAATTACACTTTTAAGGGTGGAATACCAAAGAAACTTGGAGATCCGAGTGTTCCAACTATACCATGCTCTATTAAAAGAAATTATGTTAGAACTGCTTTATGTGATCTTGGAGCCGGTGTTAGTGTTATGCCTATCTCTTTATATCATAGACTTGAATTGAATAAGTTGACACCTACTGAAATATCTTTGCAAATGGCTGATAAATCAACTGCTATACCTGTCGGTATTTGTGAGGATGTGCTTGTTGTGGTTGCAAATGTCACTATCTTAACAGACTTTGTTATTCCTGATATTCCCGAGGACGATAGTATGTCTATTATCCTTGGTAGACCTTTTATTAATACTGCAGGGGCTGTTATTGATTGCAACAAAGGCAACGTCACTTTTCATGTTAATGGTAATGAGCATACGGTACACTTTCCGAGGAAACAATCTCAAGTTCATAGTATCAATTCTATTGAAAAAATTTCAACTATCATTTTTGGAGGTTTTGAATTTCCTCTCCCTACTGTCAAGGAAAAGTATGATATTCTTATTGTTGGGGATTTTCATATCCCCGTTGAGGTAACTTAGTGTTATTCGAAATTTCTCCGGTTCCGTGTTATTTGGAGTGAGTTTGTTAACAAGACTTGATCAACCTTGTTAGTGGATTCATTCTGATGATCACGAGATGGATGAAACTAGAAGGCATAACCTTCTATACCCTCTTTTTACTTCCTGTTATTTAGAATAAATAAAGCAAAAATAGTATTATCTGTCTGTTTTCTGAATTATCTGTGCATTAAAAAATAGTCTGAAAATAAAAGTGCTCCAAATGCCCTGCAAATTTAGTATGATTTTTTATGGAATATCTGAGGATCTTAGGCACTGAAAACACTGCAGGAGGGCCAAGCACCAGACCACGAGAGAGGAGGCCGCCCCCCTGTAGGGCGCGCCCCCCTGTCTCGTGGGCCCCTGGTGGCTCCCCTCCACTTATGCCAGCACTCACACACTCCATCTTCTACCCAAAAAAATCCCCATCCAGTTCATGCCCGAGTTCTAGCTCATTTTGGTGTGATTTTCGATCTCTTAGCTCAAAGCTCCATTCACAAAACTGCTTTGGGAGATTATTGCTTGGTATGTGACTCCTCCATCGGTCCAATTAGTTTTTGTTCTAGTGCTTTATTCATTGCAAATTTTTGCTGCATAGGTGACCATGTTCTTGAGCTTGCATGTTAAATTTTTGAGGTCCCAAGCAATTCCAATGCATGATATAGGCTCTAGGCACTTGTAGGAGTAGTTGCTATCAATCTTGTTTAGTTTTAACCACTTTTATTTTGAAGTTACTAAAATTTCAGAATTTTTCAGAAAATGTTAAGGAGGTTCTTTAAAGGTTCTTCTAGCCAAAGCTCTAAGGAAAAACAAGACAAAGAGAAGGAAAAGTCTAAGTATAATCTTCCTCGCTTAGCGGAAGTACGGTCATGTGAATGTCCATGTGAGGATTTCTTGAAGGAAGCCGGAATTCATGAAGACTTTTATGCTTTAATCGGGACTGCAGGCCTCACCGGTTTCATGAACGACCGAATCGATCAGTATCTCTTACTTACCAATACTTTCGTGCAAAACTTTTATTATTATCCTAAGAGGTCACTGCCTGCAGTATCATTTCATTTATATGATGAATTCAAAGAAATGTCTTTACGTCATTTTTGCGCAGTATGTAGGATACCTTATGAGGGAGAATTAGAGGAACCCCATCATGAAGATGTGGATGGCTTTGTTAAAACTATTGCGTAGAAGAGCCAAAGAAGGGCTCTGAGGCAAAAGTCTCTAGCATACACTTTCCTGTTTTACGCTACTTTGCCAAGTTTGCTAGTAGATGCTTGATTGGTCGTGGGAATAGTGGAAATTTGAGCGTTCCAGATATTATTATTCTTCAACATGCTTTGCTGGGAGACAATACTTTTAGTATGGGTGTCATCGTTGCTAAACGGCTAGCCCTGAATCATACAAAAGGCCCCATATTTGGAGGTATCTATGTTGCACGTCTTGCTGAATATTTTCAGATACCCATTAGGCACCTTGAGGAGGAGGAGATAAAATTGCCTCCTCAAATTTTAGATTACAAGAGCATGGTAGCACACAAGTTTATCGTTGACAACGCAGAAAAGATGCTCTTGTACAAATTTAGATTTAATAAGAAACACATTGAGATTATTATTCTGCCCGCGCCTCTGTTGTTTGATTTACTTGCAAAAAATTTTCTCGTCACACCGGAAGCGGTGAACAACCATCTAGCCCAAGCTTTTACTCCGGAACCTGAACCTGAACCTGAACCTGAGCTAGACCCTTATCGTGAATCATCTGTCCAGTGGGATCCGGAGATGACCAGCCACTATTATCCTGATTACACCTCTCCTTACACCGGAGAGAGTAGCGGCGGTCCTTGGTATTAAACCAACTTAGGCCAAAAGCCTAAGCTTGGGGGAGTACGTATTTCTCACCGACTTTACATTCATGTTCACACACTAGTCGTCGGTGCTCATACTCTTTCATTGTATTATCCATGTTAGTTTAAATTTCTTTTTTTAGCTTTCTTCTTGTGTGTTTGTTAAACCTTAAGAAAAACCAGAAAATTAGTTAGTTTAATTTCCTTGCTTGTAGTAGAAATTAAAATGAAAACCCAAAAAGATTTCTCGTTCTTCTTTTACTTGTTGGGAGCTTTCCCGTGTAAATAGTTTTATTTTCTTTTCTTTCTTTTGGGGGTCGAGAAGACTATATTGAAAATGCTTAGTGGCTCTTATATGCATGATTGATTATTTATACTTAGAGCCCATATTAATTGTCTTCTCTCTTGAGTTGAATGCTTGCAGATTCCAGCTTAGTCCAATGCACGTGCACTCTTATTATTATACACTTCGTTCGGTCGTGCAAGTGAAAGGCAATAATGACGATATATGATGGACTTATTGGGATGAGAAAAGCTGGTATGAACTCAACCTCTCTTGTTTTTGTAAATATGATGATTCATCGTTCCTGGGTTAGCTATTGTGAAGTAAACATATTTGCAATGACATTTAGAGATTATAGTTGCTTGTGCCATGCTTGATTACCTATGAGTTATAATGGTTTACCTTGTGTGCCAACACGCTATTAGAATGATTATGATGTGATATGATGGGATGGTATCCTCCTTTGAATGAATTGAGTGACTCGACTTGGCACATGTTCATGCATGTAGTTGAATCAAATCAACATAGCCTTCACGATATTTATGTTCATGGTGGATCATATCCTACTCATGCTTGTATCTGGTGTGAATTAATTTTAATGCATGCTTACGACTGTTGTCGCCCTCTCAGTTGGTCGCTTCCCAGTCTTTTGCTAGCCTTCACCTGTACTAAGCGGGAATACTGCTTGTGCATCCAAACTCCTTAAAACCCCAAAGTTGTTCCATATGAGTCCACTATACCTTCCTATATGCGGTATCTACCTGCCATTCCAAGTAAATTTGTATGTGCCAAACTCAAAACCTTCAAATGAAATTCTGTTTTGTATGGTCGAGTAGCTCATGTTACAACTAGGGCTGCCTATATCTTCCATGCTAGGTGGGTTATTCTCACGAGGAGTGGACTCCGCTCCTCATTCACGAGAAAGGGCCGGTAACCGGGATGCCCAGTCCCATGATCCAAAAAGATCAAAGCAAATCAAAATAATTAAACAAAACTCCCCTAGGGTTGTTGTATGTTGGAGGCACTCGTTGTTTGAAGCAAGCCATGGATTGATGCTTGTTGGTGGTTGGGGGAGTATAAACCTTTACCATTCTGTTTGGGAACTGCCTATAATGCATGTAGTATGGAAGATACAACCATCTCATAGTTGTTGCGTTGACAGTGAAAGTATGCCGCTCAAAATGTTATTCAATCTCTATTTTAAAATTGAGCTCTGGCACCTCTACAAATCCCTGCTTCCCTCTGCGAAGGGCCTATCTATTTACTTTTTATGTTGAGTCATCACCCTTCTTATTAAAAGCACCCGCTGGAGAGCACACCGTCATTTGCATTCATTATTATTGGTTTATATTGGGTATGACTTGACTGGATCTCTTTTACCATGAATTACAATGTTTAGTCAATCCTTGATCTTTAAAGGTGCTCTGCATTTATGTTTTGCGGTCTCAGAAAGGGCTAGCGAGATACCATTTTGTTATATCATATTATGATTATTTTGAGAAAGTGTTGTCATCCGAGTTTTATTATTATGACTCGCTAGCTGATTATGCTATTGATATGAGTAATTGTGAGACCTGTGTGTTATTGTGAGTATAGTTAGTTCATAATATTTGCTGAAACTTGAATGCTGGCTTTTCATGTTTACAACAACAAGAGCAAACAAAGTTTGTAAAAGTTTTTCTTTATCACTTTCAGTTTATCAACTGAATTGCTTGAGGACAAGCAAAGGTTTAAGCTTGGGGGAGTTGATACGTCTCCAACGTATATACTTTTCCAAACACTTTTGCACTTGTTTTGGACTCTAACTTGCATGATTTGAATGAAACTAATCCGGACTGACACTATTTTCAGCAGAACTGCCATGATGTTGTTTTATGTGTAGAAAAGAAAAGTTCTCGGAATGTCCTGGAAATCCACGGAGGCACTTTTCAGATTTAATAAGAATTTTTGGTGAAAGAATCAAGGCCAGGGGGCCCACGGGCTGTCCACGAGACAGGGGGGCGCCCCCCCAGGGCACGCCCTCCTATCTCGTGGGCCCCCCGGACCTCCTCCGACCTCAACTCCAACTCCATATATACCGTCTCGGGAGAAAAAAATCAAGGAGAAAGTTTCATCGCGTTTCATGGCACGGAGCCGCCGCCAAAGCCCTAATCTCTCCTGGGAGGGCTGATCTGGAGTCCGTTCGGGGCTCCGGAGAGGGGGATTCATCGCCATCGTCATCATCAACCATCCTCCATCACCAATTTCATGATGCTCACCACCGTGCGTGAGTAATTCCATCGTAGGCTTGCTAGACGGTGATGGGTTGGATGAGATTTACCATGTAATCAAGTTAGTTTTGTTAGGGTTTGATCCCTAGTATCCACTATGTTCTGAGATTGATGTTGCTATGACTTTGCTATGCTTAATGCTTGTCACTAGGGCCCGAGTGCCATGATTTCACATCTGAACCTATTATGTTTTCATGAATATATGTGTGTTCTTGATCCTATCTTGCAAGTCAATAGTCACCTATTGTGTGTTATGATCCGATAACCCCGAAGTGACAATAATCGGGATACTTCTCGGTGATGACCGTAGTTTGAGGAGTTCATGTATTCACTATGTGTTAATGCTTTGGTCCGGTTCTCTATTAAAAGGAGGCCTTAATATCCCTTAGTTTCCGTAAGGACCCCGCTGCCACGGGAGGGTAGGACAAAAGATGCCATGCAAGTTCTTTTCCATAAGCACGTGTGGCTATTTACGGAATACATGCCTACATTACATTGATGAATTGGAGCTAGTTCTGTGTCACCCTATGTTATAACTATTGCATGAGGAATCGCATCCGGCATAATTATCCATCACTGATCCATTGCCTACAAGCTTTTCACATATTGTTCTTCGCTTACTTACTTTTCCGTTTCTACTGTTACAACTATTACAAAAAACCCAAAACATTTACCTTTACTGTTGCTACTGTTACCATCACTATCATACCACTTTTGCTACTAAACACTTTGCTGCAGATACTAAGTTATCCAGGTGTGGTTGAATTGACAACTCAACTGCTAATACTCAAGAATATTCATTGGCTCCCCTTGTGTCGAATCAAAAAAATTGGGTTGTACTTCACCCTCGAAAGTTGTTGCGATCCCCTACACTTGTGGGTTATCAGGAGGCACCCCTTGGAGACACAACAATTGATCCCTTGGATCTCTTAGCCATGTGCGGTGCCCCCCTCCACCATAATCCACCTCGATAATATCGTAGCGGTGCTTAGGCGAAGCTCTGGGTCGGTAGAACATCATCATCATCACCACGCTGTCGTGCTAACGTAACTCTTCCTCAAAGCTCGGCTGGATCGGAGTTCGAGGGACCTCATCGAGCTGAACGTGTGCTGAACTCGGAGGTGCCGTGCGTTCGGTACGTGATCGATCGAATCATGAAGACGTACGACTACATCAACCGCGTTGTGCTAACGCTTCCGCTTTCGATCTACGAGGGTACGTGGACACACTCTCTCCTCTCATTGCTATGCATCACCATGATCTTGTGTGTGCGTAGGATTTTTTTTGAAATTACTACGTTCCCCAACAGTGGCATCCGAGCTTGGTTTTATGCGTAGATGTTATATGCACGAGTAGAACACAAGTGAGTTGTGGGCGATACAAGTCATACTGCTTACCAACATGTCATACTTTGGTTCGGCGGTATTGTTGCATGAAGCAGCCCGAAACGACATTACGCCTACGCTTACGCGAGAATGGTTTTACCGTCGTGCTTTGCACACAGGTGACTAGCGGGTGTCAGTTTCTCCAACTTAAGTTGAACCGAGTGTGGCTACGCCCGGTCCTTGAAAAGGTTAAAACAACACTAACTTGACGAACTATCATTGTGGTTTTGATGCGTAGGTAAGAATGGTTCTTGCTCAGCTTGTAGCAGCCACGTAAAACTTGCAACAACGAAGTAGAAGATGTCTAACTTGTTTTTGCAGGGCATGTTGTGATGTGATATGGTCAAGGCATGATGCTATATTTTGTTGTATGAGACGATCATGTTTTGTAACCGAGTTATCGGCAACTGGCAGGAGCCATATGGTTGTTGCTTTATTGTATGCAATGCAATCGCCCTGTAATTGCTTTACTTTATCACTAAGCGCTAGCGATAGTCGTAGAAGCAATAGTTGGCGAGACGACAACGATGCTACGATGGAGATCAAGGTGTCACGTCGGTGACGATGGTGATCATGACGTTGCTTTGGAGATGGAGATCACAAGCACAAGATGATGATGGCCATATCATATCACTTATATTGATTGCATGTGATGTTTATCTTTTATGCATCTTATCTTGCTTCGATTGACGGTAGCATTATAAGATGATCTCTCACTAAATTTCAAGATAAAAGTGTTCTCCCTGAGTATGCACCGTTGCCAAAGTTCATCGTGCCCAGACACCACGTGATGATCGGGTGTGATAAGCTCTACGTCCATCTACGACAGGTGCAAGCCAGTTTTGCACACGCAGAATACTCAGGTTAAACTTGACGAGCCTAGCATATGTAGATATGGCCTCGGAACACTGAGACCGAAGGTTGAGCGTGAATCATATAGTAGATATGATCAACATAGTGATGTTCACCATTGAAAACTACTCCATTTCACGTGATGATCGGTTATGGTTTAGTTGATTTGGATCACGTAATCACTTAGATGATTAGAGGGATGTCTATCTAAGTGGGAGTTCTTAAGTAATATGATTAATTGAACTTAAATTTATCATGAACTTAGTACATGATAGTATTTTTGCATGTCTATGTTGTTGTAGATAGATGGCTCGTGCTGTCGTTCCGTTAAATTTTAATGTGTTCCTTGAGAAATCAAAGTTGAAAGATGATGGTAGCAATTACATGGACTGGGTCCGTAACTTGAGGATTATCCTCATTGCTGCGCAGAAGAATTACGTCCTGGAAGCGCCGCTGGGTGCCAGGCCTGCTGCAGATGCAACTGATGGCATTAAGAATGTCTGGCAGAGCAAAGCTGATGACTACTCTATAGTTCAGTGTGCCATGCTTTACGGCTTAGAACTGGGACTTCATCGACGTTTTGAACGTCATGGAGCATATGAGATGTTCCAGGATTTGAAGTTAATATTTCAAGCAAATGCCCGGATCGAGAGATATGAAGTCTCTAATAAGTTCTATAGCTGCAAGATGGAGGAGAATAGTTCTGTCAGTGAACATATACTCAAAATGTCTGGGTATAACAATCACTTGATTCAACTGGGAGTTAATCTTCTGGATGATAGTGTCACTGACAGAATTCTTCAATCACTGCCACCAAGCTACAAGAGCTTCGTGATGAACTATAATATGCAAGGTATGAACAAGACAATTCCCAAGCTCTTCACAATGCTAAAGGCTGCGGAGGTAGAAATCAAGAAGGAGCATCAAGTGTTGATGGTCAACAAGACCACCAGTTTCAAGAAAAAGGGTAAAGGGAAGAAGAAGGGGAACTTCAAGAAGAATGGCAAACAAGTTGCTCAAGAGAAGAAACCCAAGTCTAGACCTAAGCCTGAGACTGAGTGCTTCTACTACAAGTAGATTGGTCACTGGAAGCCGAACTGACCCAAGTATTTGGCGGATAAGAAGGATGGCAAGGTGAACAAAGGTATATGTAATATACATGTTATTGATGTGTACCTTTCCAGAGCTCGCAGTAGCACCTGGGTATTTGACATTGGTTCTGTTGCTAATATTTGCAACTCAAAACAGGAACTACGGATTAAGCGAACACTGGCTAAGGACGAGGTGACGATGCGCGTGGGAAATGGTTCCAAAGTCGATGTGATCGCCGTCGGCACGCTACCTATACATCTACCTTTGGATTAGTTTTAGACCTGAATAATTGTTATTTGGTGCCAGCGTTGAGCATGAGCATCATATCTGGATCTTATTTGATGCAAGACGGTTATTCATTTAAATTTGAGAGTAATGGTTGTTCTATTTATATGAGTAATATCTTTTATGGTCATGCACCCTTGAAGAGTGGTATATTTTTGATGAATCTCGATAGTAGTGATACACATATTCATAATGTTGAAGCCAAAAGATGCAGAGTTGATAATGATAGTGCAACTTATTTGTGGCATAGCCGTTTGGGTCATATTGGTGTAAAGCGCATGAACAAACTCCATACTGATGGACTTTTGGAATCACTTGATTATGAATCACTTGGTACTTGTGAACCATGCCTCGTGGGCAAGATGACTAAAATGCTGTTCTTCGGAACTATGGAGTGAGCAACTGATTTGTTGGAGATCATACATACTGATGTATGTGGTCCAATGAATGTTGAGGCTCGCGGCGGGTATCTTTATTTTCTCACCTTCACAGATGATTTAAGCAGATATGGGTATATCTACTTAATGAAACATAAGTCTAAAACATTTGAAAAGTTCAAGGAATTTCAGAGTGAAGTTGAAAATCATCGTAACAAGAAAATAAAGTTTCTACAATCTGATCGTGGAGGAGAATATTTGAGTTACGAGTTTGGTCTACATTTGAAACAATGTGGAATAGTTTCGCAACTCACGCCACCCGGAACACCACAGCGTAATGGTGTGTCCGAACGTCGTAATCGTACTTTACTAGATATGGTGCAATCTATGATGTCTCTTACTGATTTACCGCTATCATTTTGGGGTTATGCTTTAGAGACGGCTGCATTCACGTTAAATAGGGCACCATCAAAATCCGTTGAGACGATGCCTTATGAATTGTGGTTTGGCAAGAAACCAAAGTTGTCGTTTTTTAAAGTTTGGGGCTGCAATGCTTATTGAAAAAGCTTCAACCTGATAAGCTCGAACCCAAATCGGAGAAATGTGTCTTCATAGGATACCCAAAGGAAACTATTGGGTACACCTTCTATCACAGATCCAAAGGCAAGACATTCATTGCCAAGAATGGATCCTTTCTAGAGAAGGAGTTTCTCTCGAAATAAGTGAGTGGGAGGAAAGTAGAACTTGATGAGGTAACTGTACCTGCTCCCTTTTTGGAAAATAGTTCATCACAGAAACCGGTTCTTGTGACGACTACACCAATTGGTGAGGAAGCTAATGATATTGATCATGAAAATCCAGATCAAGTTACTACCAAACCTCGTAGGTCAACCAGAGTAAGATCCACACCAGAGTGGTACGGTAATCCTATTCTGGAGGTCATGTTACTTGACCATGGCGAACCTACGAACTATAAGGAAGCGATGATGAGCCCAGATTCCGCAAAATGGCTTGAGGCCATGAAATCTGAGATGGGATCCATGTATGAGAACAAAGTATGGACTTTGGTTGACTTGCTCGATGATCGGCAAGCCATCGAGAATAAATGGATCTTCAAGAAGAAGACTGACGCTGATGGTAATGTTACTGTCTACAAAGCTCGATTTGTTGCGAAAGGTTTTTGACAAGTTCAAGGGGTTGACTACGATGAGACTTTCTCACCCGTAGCGATGCTTAAGTCTGTCCGAATCATGTTAGCAATTGCCGCATTTTATGATTATGAAATTTGGCAAATGGATGTCAAAACTGCATTCCTAAATGAATTTCTAGAAGAAGAGTTGTATATGATGCAACCAGAAGGTTTTGTCGATCCAAAATGTGCTAACAAAGTGTGCAAGCTCCAGCGATCCATTTATGGACTGGTGCAAGCCTCTCGGAGTTGGAATAAACACTTTGATAGTGTGATCAAAGCATATGGTTTTATCCAGACTTTTGGAGAAGCCTGTATTTACAAGAAAGTGAGTGGGACCTCTGTAGCATTTCTAATATTATATGTGGACGACATATTGTTGATTGGAAATGATATAGAATTTCTAGATAGCATAAAAGGATACTTGAATAAAAGTTTTTCAATGAAAGACCTCGGTGAAGCTGCTTATATATTGGGCATCAAGATCTATAGAGATAGATCAAGACGCTTAATTGGACTTTCACAAAGTACATACCTTGATAAAGTTTTGAAAAAGTTCAAAATGGATCAAGCAAAGAAAGGGTTCTTGCCTGTAATACAAGGTGTGAAATTGAGTCAGACTCAATGCCCGGCCACTACAGAAGATAGAGAGAAAATGAAAGATGTTCCATATGCTTCATCCATAGGCTCTATCATGTATGCAATGCTGTGTACCAGACCTGATGTGTGCCTTGCTATTAGTTTAGCAGGGAGGTACCAAAGTAATCTAGGAGTGGATCACTGGACAACGGTCAAGAACATCCTGAAATACCTGAAAAGGACTAAGGATATCTTTCTCGTTTATGGAGGTGACAAAGAGCTAGTCGTAAATGGTTACGTCGATGCAAGCTTTGACACTGATCCGGATGATTCTAAATCGCAAACCGGATACATGTTTATATTGAACGGTGGAGCTGTCAGTTGGTGTCGTTCTAAACAAAGCATCGTGGCGGGATCTACATGTGAAGCGGAGTACATAGCTACTTCGGAAGCAGCAAATGAAGGAGTCTAGATGAAGGAGTTCATATCCGATCTAGGTGTCATACCTAGTGCATAGGGTCCAATGAAAATCTTTTGTGACAATACTGGTACAATTGCCTTGGCAAAGGAATCCAGATTTCACAAGAGAACCAAGCACATCAAGAGACACTTCAATTACATCCGGGACCAAGTACAGGTGGGAGACATAGAGATTTGCAAGATACATATGGATCTGAATGTTGCAGACCTGTTGACTAAGCCTCTTCCACGAGCAAAACATGATCAGCACCAAGGCTCCATGGGTGTTTACTGTGTAATCTAGATTATTGACTCTAGTGCAAGTGGGAGACTGAAGGAAATATGCCCTAGAGGCAATAATAAAGTTATTATTTATTTCCTCATATCATGATAAATGTTTATTATTCATGCTAGAATTGTATTACCCGGAAACATAATACATGTGTGAATACATAGACAAACATAGTGTCACTAGTATGCCTCTACTTGACTAGCCCATTGATCAAAGATGGTTGAGTTTCCTAACCATGGATATGAGTTATCATTTGATCAGTGGGATCACATCATTAGGAGAATGATGTGATTGACTTGACCCATTTCGTTAGCTTAGCACTTGATCATTTAGTATGTTGCTATTGCTTTCTTCATGACTTATACATGTTCCTATAACTATGAGATTATGTAACTCCTGTTTACCGGAGGAACACTTTGTGTGCTACCAAACATCACAACATAACTGGGTGATTATAAAGGTGCTCTACAGGTGTCTCCGAAGGTACTTGTTGAGTTGACGTATTTCAAGATTAGGATTTGTCACTCCGATTGTCGGAGAGGTATCTATGGGCCCTCACGATAATGCACATCACTATAAGCCTTGCAAGAAATGTGACTAATGAGTTAGTTCCGGGATGATGCATTACGTAACCAGTAAACAGACTTGCCGGTAATGAGATTGAACTAGGTATTGAGATACCGACGATCGAATCTCGGGCAAGTAACATACCGATGACAATGGGAACAACGTATGTTGTTATGCGGTTTGACTGATAAAGATCTTTGTAGAATATGTAGTAGCCAATATGAGCATCCAGGTTCCTCTATTGGTTATTGACCGGAGACGTGTCTCGGTCATGTCTACATAGTTCTCGAACCCGTAGGGTTCGCACGCTAAAAGTTCGATGACGGCTATATTATGAGTTTATGTGTTTTGATGTACCAAAGGTAGTTTGGAGTCCCGGATGTGATCACGGACATGACGAGGAGTCTTAAAATGGTCGAGACATAAAGATTGATATATTGGACGACTATCTTCGGACACCGAAATGGTTTCGGGGAGTATCGGGCATATACCGGAGTACCGGGGGGTTACCGGAACCCCCCGAAGAGACTAATGGGCCTATTTGGCCCTAGTGGAGAAGAGGAGGGGCGGCCAAGGGCAGCCGCGCGCCCCCTCCCCCCCCCCAGTCCGAATTGGACCAGGAGGGGGGGCGGCGCCCCCCTTTCCTTTCCCACTCTCTCTCCTTCTCTCTCCTCTCCTACTCCCACTTGGAAGGGGGGATGATACCTACTATGCAACCTTCTTCTTGTAGACGTTGCTAGGCCTCCAAGTGCAGAGGTTCGTAGGACAGTAGCAAATTTCCCTCAAGTGGATGACCTAAGGTTTATCAATCCGTGGGAGGCGTAGGATGAAGATTGTCTCTCTCAAACAACCCTGCAACCAAATAACAAAGAGTCTCTTGTGTCCCCAACACACCCAATACAATGGCAAATTGTATAGGTGCACTAGTTTGGCGAAGAGATGGTGATACAAGTGCAATATGGATGGTAGATATAGGTTTTTGTAATCTGAAAATATAAAAACAGCAAGGTAGCAAGCGATAAAAGTGAGCGTAAACGGTATTGTAATGCTAGGAAACAAGGCCTAGGGGTCATACTTTCACTAGCGCAAGTTCTCTCAACAAGAATAACATAATCGGATCATATAACTATCCCTCACATGCAACAAAGAGTCACTCCAAAGCCACTAATAGCGGAGAACAAACGAAGAGATTATGGTAGGATACGAAACCACCTCAAAGTTATCCTTTCGGTTCTATCTATTCAAGAGTCCGTAGTAAAATAACATGAAGCTATTCTTTCCGTTCAATATATCATAGAGTTCATACTAGAATAACACCTTAAGACACAGATCAACCAAAACCCTAATGTCACCTAGATACTCCATTGTCACCTCAAGTATCCGTGGGCATGATTATATGATATGCATCACACAATCTCAGATTCATCTATTCAACCAACACAAAGTACTTCAAAGAGTGCCCCAAAGTCTCTACCGGAGAGTCAAGACGAAAACGTGTTCCAACCCCTATGCATAGATTCATTGAACCCGCAAGTTGATCAGCAAAACATACATCAAGTAGATCACGTGAATATCCCATTGTCATCACAGATAAGCACGGCAAGACATACATCAAGTGTTCTCAAATCCTTAAAGACTCAATCTGATAAGATAACTTCAAAGGGAAAACTCAACCCATTACAAGAGAGTAGAGGGGGAGTAACATCATAAGATCCAACTATAATAGCAAAGCTCGCGATACATCAAGATCGTGCGAAGTCAAGAACACGAGAGAGAGAGAGAGAGAGAGAGATCAAACACATAGCTACTGGTACATACCCTTGATACGTCTCCAACGTATCTATAATTTATGAAGTATGCATGCTATTATATTATCCATCTATGATGTTTTATCTGCATTTATATGTCATTTTATATGATTTTTGGGACTAACCTATTAACCTAGAGCCCAGTGCCAGTTTCTGTTTTCTCCTTGTTTTGTGTTTTATAGAAAAGGGATACCAAACGGAGTCCAATTGACGTGCCAATTTTTGAGGATTTTTTATGGACCAAAAGAAGACCATGGAGCATCGGAGTTGGGCCAGAAGAGTCCCGGGCTTCCCACGAGAGTGGGGGGCGCGCCCCCCTCCTAGGGAGCGCCCCCCTATCTCGTGGACAGCCCGGAGACCCCCCTGACATGAAACCAACGCCAAAAATTCCTATAAATACAGAAACCTTCGGGAATTAACCAAGATCGGAAGTTCTGCCGTCGCAAGCCTCTGTAGCCACGAGAAATCAATCTAGGCCCTCTCTGGCACCCCGCCGGAGGGGGCCATCATGACCGGAGGCCATGGAGGAGGATCTCGGAGGGGCCATCATCTCCATGAAGGCAAAGGACCAGAGGGGGAAAGCCATGGAGGAGGGAGCACAAGGGGGAGAACCTCTCCTCCTCTCTCTTGGTGGCAGCGGAGTGCCATCGGGAGGGGAATCATCGCCGCGGTGATCGTCTTCATCAACATCACCATCATCATCACCATACTCATCTCTTTTACGCGGCCCACTCTCCCGCACCCCACTGTAATCCCTACTTGAACACGGTGCTTTATGCCGCATATTATGATTCAATGATGTGTTGCCATCCTATGATGTTTTGAGTAGATATCTTTTGTCTTTGGGTTGATTGATGATCTAGATTGGTATGAGTTGTATGTTTCACTTTGATGTTGTCCTATGGTGCCCTCCGTGTCGCGCAAGCGTGAGGGATTCCCGCTGTAGGGTGTTGCAATACGTTCATGATTCTCTTATAGTGGGTTGATGAGTGACTGAAACACAAACCCGAGTAAGAGGGATTGTTGTGTTTGGGAATAAAGAGGACTTGATGCTTTAATGCTATGGTTGTGTTTTACCTTAATGATCTTCAGTATTTGCGGACGCTTGCTAGAGTTCCAATCATAAGTGCATATGATCCAAGTAGAGAAAGTATGTTAGCTTATGCCTCTCCCTCATATGAAATTGCAATGACAACTATCGGTCTTGTTAACAATTGCCTAGGACAATTCCGCACACCGATCCACCATTATTCCAAACTCGCTATTCATATTATTTAGTATTATATTCTAACTTCATGATAACAGCACCTACTTTCATGTTTTAGCTCTCCGATATCATACAAAGTTATCCTCTTCATATCGACAACACAGTTTTATTTCTTGTTTCTAGTTGGAAGCAAACGTTCGGTGCACGTAGAGTCGTATTAGTGGCAGATAGGGCTTGAGAGAGTATTGATCTTACCTTTAGCTCCTTGTGGGTTCGACACTCCATACTTATCACTTCCACCCTTGGGAATTGCTACAATGATTCCAATTGAAAACTAAAATCATGATGACAAGTTTCATGGTTATCATTATTCTTAATAGCATACAAGTCATCACAATAATCATCATAGATAGCAACTTTGTTCTCATAATCAATTGGAACCTCTTCCGAAATAGTGGATTCATCACTAAATAAAGTCATGACCTCTCCAGATCCACTTTCATAATTATCACAATAATATTCAACATCCTCCAAAATAGTGGGATCATTACTTCCTAAAGTTGACACTCTTCCAAACCCACTTTCATCAATATAGTCATCATAAGTAGGAGGCATGCTATCATCATAACAAATTTGCATATCAAAACTTGGGAGACTAAAAATATCATCTTCATCAAACATAGCTTCCCCAAGCTTGTGGATTTGCATATCATTAGCATCATGGATATTCAAGGAATTCATACTAACAACATTGCAATCATGCTCATCATTCAAAGATTTAGTACCAAACATTTTATAGACTTCTTCTTCTAGGACTTGAGCACAATTTTCCTTTTCATCATACTTACAAAAGATATTAAAAAGATGAAGCGTATGAGACAAACTCAATTCCATCTTTTTGTAGTTTTTCTTCTATAGACTAAACTAGCGATAAAACAAGAAACAAAAATATTCGATTGCAAGATCTAAAGATATACCTTCAAGCACTCACCTCCCCGGCAACGGCACCAGAAAAGAGCTTGATGTCTACTACGCAACCTTCTTCTGGTAGACGTTGTTGGGCCTCCAAGTGCAGAGGTTTGTAGGACAGTAGCAAATTTCCCTCAAGTGGATGACCTAAGGTTTATCAATCCGTGGGAGGCGTAGGATGAAGATTGTCTCTCTCAAACAACCCTGCAACCAAATAACAAAGAGTCTCTTGTGTCCCCAACACACCCAATACAATGGCAAATTGTATAGGTGCACTAGTTCGGCGAAGAGATGGTGATACAAGTGCAATATGGATGGTAGATATAGGTTTTTGTAATCTGAAAATATAAAAACAGCAAGGTAGCAAGCGGTAAAAGTGAGCGTAAACAGTATTGTAATGCTAGGAAACAAGGCCTAGGGTCATACTTTCACTAGCGCAAGTTCTCTCAACAATAATAACATAATTGGATCATATAACTATCCCTCAACATGCAACAAAGAGTCACTCCAAAGCCACTAATAGCGGAGAACAAACGAAGAGATTATGGTAGGATACGAAACCACCTCAAAGTTATCCTTTCTGTTCTATCTATTAAAGAGTTCGTAGTAAAATAACATGAAGCTATTCTTTCCGTTCAATCTATCATAGAGTTCATACTAGAATAACACCTTAAGACACAAATCAACCAAAACCCTAATGTCACCTAGATACTCCATTGTCACCTCAAGTATCCATGGGCATGATTATACGATATGCATCACACAATCTCAGATTCATCTATTCAACCAACACAAAGTACTTCAAAGAGTGCCCCAAAGTTTCTACCGGAGAGTCAAGACGAAAACGTGTGCCAACCCCTATGCATAGATTCATTGAACCCGCAAGTTGATCAGCAAAACATACATCAAGTAGATCACGTGAATATCCCATTGTTACCACAGATAAGCACGACAATACATACATCAAGTGTTTTCAAATCCTTAAAGACTCAATCCGATAAGATAACTTCAAAGGGAAAACTCAATCCATTACAAGAGAGTAGAGGGGGAGAAACATCATAAGATCCAACTATAATAGCAAAGCTCGTGATACATCAAGATCGTGCGAAGTCAAGAACACGAGAGAGAGAGATCAAACACATAGCTACTGGTACATACCCTCAGCCCCGAGGGTGAACTACTCCCTCCTCGTCATGAAGAGCGTCGGGATGACGAAGATGGCCACCCGTGAGGGATCCCCCTTTTGGTAGGGTGCCGGAACGGGCTCCAGAGAAGTTTTTGGTGGCTACAGAGGCTTGCGGCGGCGGAACTCCCGATATATTGTTCGCTTTGATGTTTTTAGGGTATATGGGAATATATAGGCGAAAGAAGTCGGTCGGGGGAGCCTTGAGTGGCCCACGAGACAGGAGGGCACGCCTAGTGGGGGGGCATGCCCCCACCCTCGTGGCCACCTTTAAGCTTCCTTGACTTCAACTCTAAGTCTCCTGGATCACTTCCGTTCCAAAAATAACGCTCCCGAAGGTTTCATTCCGTTCGTACTCCATTTGATATTCCTTTTCTTCAAAACACTGAAATAGGCAAGAAAACAACAATATGGGCTGGGCCTCCGGTTAATAGGTTAGTCCCAAAAATGATATAGAAGTGTATAATAAAGCCCATAAACATTCAAAACAGATAATAAAATAGCATGAATGCTTCATAAATTGCAGATACGTTGGAGACATATCAGGGGAGTCCTACTCCCGGTGGGAGTAGGACTCCTCATGGGGCGTGCCTAGGGTGGTCGGCCCCCTCCCCCTCCTCCACTCCTTTATATACGGGGAGGGAGGCACCCCTTGGAGACACACCAATTGATCCCCTGGATCTCTTAGCCATGTGCGGTGCCCCCCTCCACCATAATCCACCTCGATAATATCAAAGCGGTGCTTAGGCGAAGCCCTGCATCGGTAGAACATCATCATCGTCACCACGCCGTCGTGCTGACAGAACTCTCCCTCAAAGCTCGGCTGGAACGGAGTTCGAGGGACGTCATCGACCTGAACGTGTGCTGAACTCGGAGGTGCCGTGCGTTCGGTACTTGATCGGTCGAATCGTGAAGACGTACGACTACATCAACCGCGTTTTCTAACGCTTCCGCTTTCGGTCTATGAGGGTACGTGGACACAGTCTCCCCTCTCGTTGCTATGCATCACCATGATCTTGCGTGTGCGTCAGAATTTTTTTGAAATGACTACGTTCCCCAACAATATCCAAGTATGCAACCTTTATCGGTAAAGGCTATGAGTCAGGAGGCCTGTTTCGTTTATCCTTGTCAGATGTTTGCAATAAAGTTGTGAATCATGTTTGCAATAATAGTGAATCAAATGTGTGGCATTCACGTCTTTGTCATGTTAACTTTGGTTGCATGACGCGGTTAGCAAAGTTGAAATTAATCCCTAGTTTCACCAATGTCAAGGGATCTAAGTGTCAAGTGTGTGTGCAAGCTAAGCAACCTCGCAAGTCTCATGTGACTACAGAAACGAGAAGTCTTGCACCACTAGAACTCATACATTCAGATCTATGTGAAATGAATGGTGTTTTGACAAAAGGTGGAAAGAAGTATTTTATGACATTAATTGATGACTCCACTAGATAATGTCATGTGTATCTTCTGAAATCTAAGGATGAGGCTTTGAACTATTTCAAGATCTATAAAGCTGAAGCGGAAAACCAACTTGATCGAAAGATCAAGAGAGTTAGGTCCGATCATGGTGGAGAGTATTTCTCAAATGAATTTGATTCCTTTTGTGTGGAACATGGTATAATCCATTAGAGGATGCCTCCCTATTCACCTGAGTCAAATGGGGTGGCCAAAAGAAAGAACCATACTCTAACTGATTTGGTTAACGCCATGTTAGACACATCGGGTCTCTCCAAGGCATGGTGGGGGGAGGCGATATTGACAGCATGTCATGTCCTACACCGAGTTCCCACAAAGAACAAAGAGATAACTCCATTCGAGGAATGGGAGAAGAAAAAGTTAAAACTCTCTTATCTACGAACCTGGGGTTGTTTGGCGACAGTCAATGTGCCAATTCCGAAGAAGAGGAAGCTGGGACAAAAAACTGTGGATTGTGTTTTCCTGGGATATGCTTTTCATAGCATTGGTTATAGATTCTTGGTTGTAAAATCTGAGGTACCTGACATGCATGTCAGTACAATCATGGAGTCGAATGATGCGACTTTCTTTGAAGATATCTTTCCCATGAAGGATATGGCTACCTCATCTAATCAGGAGATGCCTAGTTCATCGAATCAGGAACCAGTTACAATTACTGAACCTTCCATTTCGATGGAACACTTTGAAAGTCCTGTGGAGGAGAACAATGAAGTTCCTACTAGGAGCAAGAGACAGAGGACTGAAAAGTCCTTTGGTGATGATTTTCTTGTGTATCTCATAGATGACACTCCAGTTCTATTTCAGAGGCCTATGCATCTGAAGATGCTGACTACTGGAAGCAAGCAGTTCGTAGCGAGATGGATTCCATCTTGGCGAATAAAACTTGGGAGATAACTGATCGTCCTTATGGGTGCAAACCTATAGGATGCAAATGGGTATTCAAGAAGAAGCTTAGGCCTGATGGTACTATTGAAAAGTACAAGGCTCGGCTCGTGGCTAAGGGTTATACCCAAAAAGAAGGTGAAGGCTTATTTGATACTTACTCACTCGTGCCTCGACTGACCACTATTCGAGTTCTACTTTCACTAGCTGCCTCACATGGTCTTCTCGTTCATCAAATGGATGTTAAGACTGCTTTCCTAAATGGAGAGTTGGATGAGGAAATTTATATGGAACAACCAGATGGGTTTGTAATAGATGGTCAGGAAAGGAAAGTGTGCAAGTTGCTGAAGTCTATGTATGGACTCAAGCAAGCACCCAAACAATGGCATGAGAAGTTTGAAAGAACTTTAACAGCTGCAGGCTTTGTTGTGAACGAAGCTGACAAATGTGTGTACTATCGCGATGGTGGGGGCGAGGGAGTTATCCTTTGCTTATACATTGATGACATACTGATTTTTGGAACAAATCTGAAGGTCATTAAGGAGGTCAAGGATTTCCTATCTCGTTGCTTTGAGATGAAGGATTTAGGAGTGGCTGATGTCATTATGAACATCAAGTTGTTGACGGACGATGATGGTGGGATTACATTACTTCAATCCCACTATGTGGAAAATATCTTGAGTCGCTTTGGCTACAGTGACTGCAAGCCCTCTCCAACACCATATGATGCTAGTGTGTTGCTTCGAAAGAATCGAAGAATTGCTAGAGACCAATTGAAATATTCTCAGATTATTGGCTCGCTCATGTATTTAACCAGTGCTACAAGACCTGACATCTCTTTTGTTGTTAGCAAACTGAGCCGGTTTGTCTCAAAACCAGGAGATGTGCATTGGAAAGCTCTAGAGAGAGTTTTGCATTATTTGAAAGGCACTTTGAATTATGGAATTCACTACACTGGGCACCCAAAGGTTCTTGAAGGGTATAGTGACTCAAACTGGATCTTAGATGCTGATGAGATAAAGGCCACGAGCGGATATGTATTCACTCATGGACGTGGCGCTATTTATTGGAAGTCTTGCAAGCAGACCATCTTAACGAGGTCAACAATGGAAGCAGAACTCACAACACTAGATACAGCTACGGTCGAAGCAGATTGGCTTCGCCGGCTCTTGAATGACTTGCCGGTTGTTGGGAAACCTGTACTGGGTATCCTTATAAATTGCGACAATCAAACTGTGATCACGAAAGTGAGCAGCTCAAAGGATAACATGAAGTCAACAAGACATGTTCAGAGAAGGTTAAAGTCTATCAGAAAAATGAGAAACTCCGGAGTTATTGCATTGGTTTATATCCAAACATCTAAAAATCTGGCAGATCCTTTTACTAAGGGTCTATCACGTAATTTGATAGATAATGCATCGAGGGAGATGGGTATGAGACCCACAATATGAGTTGTTCACAGTGGTAACATATTCTTTGTGATCGGAGATCCCGTGAATTAGATGTGGAAAACAAGCTGTTGGTCAACTGGGAGGAGAGTACCCTTATTATTAAAAATACCACTCCATGGAGATGCAATACTCTCCTAAATCTGCATGGCAGGTTGATGTATATCTTAATGTGTTCTAAGAGGCTCATTGAAGCAGAGATGTTGTCCTGTAGAACATCTTTTAAAAAACGCACCTATATGAGTCTGATTGTTAAACGTCGCAATCTATGGGAGTAGGGTTCTCTCTAGTAAACTCATGAAAGGTCTCGGAGTATGACGCATAAGCTCCACCCGCGGGGAAGACCCACGGTAGCCACATATCGGTCAAGGCTTTGTGTGAAGCTAGATTCACAGAAAACTTGCAGTTCAAGGCCCAGTCCACTATTCAAGTTGCTTAATAGTGTAGCATAGAGTTCTAGGTGGAAGTTCAACTTAACAGTCTTCACTGCAGTACCGGTATATAAAACAATGTTTTGAAACCAAAGGCAAATTTTGTGTGCCTCTGGGATCTGGTGGGGGATTGCTGGAATTTTTGTCTATTTGGGCCTAGCCCAATAGCAGTTTCAGAAATTCCTAATAAATCCTAGAGGCCCACGCAGCCCATTCGTGCAAGGCAAGAGGTGGAACTAAAGTTTAGTCCCACATTGCTAGTTTAGAGGGAGTTGGATCTCTTTATAAGGGAGGTTCTTTCCCCACTTGTATGAGCATGAGAACAAGAGGGACATCCACGCGCGCTCCTCCTTCACCGCCCGCCTCTCCATGCCACACCTCATCACAACACGCCGCGGGTTGCGAGAATGAGCCGAGCTGATGTCTAAATTTTTGCCACGCACTATGGGTATACGAAAGGTCACTCGGGAGCTGAAAAGTTTTTGCTGTAGTGGATATTGAATACGAACGCTGCACCCTTCGGCTGCTGCCTGTTTGTTTCGTCTCCCTCATTCCCTCCAGCTCCCGGCGCAGCCTCTCGCCTCCTTCTCTTGCGCCTATAAAAGGGAGGTTGCTCCTCTCAGAGAGATGCACTAGAACTCATTCTTCCTCTCGCCACCGGTTCCTAAACACTGTGTTGCTGCTACGATCTTCCTCATCCCGGCTTGCGGCGTGCACCGCAGGTCGGGACAGTAGGCCTCCGAAACCGCAACTCTTTGAGTCCTGTACGGGAGAAGGGTGATAAGGTCTTTGGGGAGCACTCTGCGTGACTGCTGACTTTTTCTTCACGGACGCCCCAGACTCTGACGACTACTTCCCTGACATCGACAACCTCCTTGACGACATGGCTACCGAGGACACCGACCCTAGGTCCAGTGCTACTGTTGCTGCTGCTGTCTCGTACGTGTTCTTGTTTTTCCTGTTAGAGGTTCTGTCACAGTTCCTTGTTCTAGTCTTTGCCCTAGACACGATAGGTTCTATTTCATATATGCAACTTGGTCTACTATCTGCTCTAGAGATGTTCAGTTCTAGTTTATATTTGCAGATGTTATTTATCTTCTCTCTGTCAGATCGCATGACTTGCTTTATCTCTGCTATTTTAGTCATGCTTTACCTAATATTTCTGTTAATAAAATCATATGGTAAATTGCTCATATTTCCAACAAAGCAAGCATTGTTTCTTGCTTTTCATATTGCCCAAATAGTGTCTTATAAAACCATAGGCACCATCTTCCGTTGATCCAAAGGGAAGTCGGTTATCACATAAATGTGATAAAAATGATATGTACACATGAGAAAATCATTTTTGCGTTGAAGAACACTTTGTACAAAATGTGCAACAAGACACACGAAAAAGATTGAGCAACCTCACAAAAAGGTGCCTCTTATCCCTAACATATCCACTAAGTAAAGTATGTCTAGTCAAAATACTTGTGTGAAGCACAGACCAAACAAATATCTTAATTTTGAATTGTAGCTTGGACTTCTGTAACCAAATTTTAGGGGATACATGCGAAATGGAATTCAAGCAAACATATTTTACAAAGCATACCCTTAGTTCATGGGCTCCATACCATTTATCATTATCATTGGAAACACAAACACCATCAAGTTACCTCCATTTCTACCACATTTCTATATATTGTCCCATAATATTTCTTCTAAAGCTCAAACTATTGGGGAACGTAGTAGAAAACAAAAAAATCGCACCTACGAACACCCAAGATCAATATGAAAATGAATAACGGGTTGGGATTACGGTCATTACCGTCACCGAGATGCAGCGGAAGAAGAAGGTGTCAGTGTAGATTGTACTTGGATTCCCTCGAATCATCGATGAATGGTCCCTCGAACCACCTACGAACAGTCCCTCGAACCGAAGACCAAAAGCACGACCTCTCTACTTGGTTGCACGCGTGCAGCCTTCACGATCTGGCAGCGCTTCACCATCTAAAGCTAATCCTTGCCAGAGAATTAGAGGGAGGATATTAGAACCACACTGGCCTTCTAATTATGAGGATTAGAGGAACTAGACCATGCTCTAATTAGTCAACTAGGACCAACTAGAACTAAGGCTAGATGAACCAGAGGAGGCTCCAAAACTTGTGTTCTAGGGGCTAGCATTGCCCCTCTATTTATATGTTGATCCCTGGGGTCGTAACTTGGGTAGAGGACCTCCCCAAAGTTGGTTTGGAACACAAGGAGGAGTCCTCCTCGGTTTCCAACACGAAACGCCAAGGTTCCTGGCATTTCCGGAAACACCAGGGACCCTGGCGTCTGGTCCTTGTGTTGGAAATATGCCCTAGAGGCAATAATAAATTAGTTATTAATATTATATTTCCTTGTTCATTATAATCATTTATTATCCATGCTATAATTGTATTGATAGGAAACTCAGATACATGTGTGGATACATAGACAACACCATGTCCCTAGTAAGCCTCTAGTTGACTAGCTTGTTGATCAATAGATGGTTACGGTTTCCTGACCATGGACATTGCATGTCGTTGATAACGGGATCACATCATTAGGAGAATGATGTGATGGACAAGACCCAATCCTAAGCCTAGCACAAAGATCGTGTAGTTCGTATGCTAAAGCTTTTCTAATGTCAAGTATCATTTCCTTAGACCATGAGATTGTGCAACTCCCGGATACCGTAGGAATGCTTTGGGTGTACCAAACATCACAACGTAACTGGGTGGCTATAAAGGTGCACTACGGGTATCTCTGAAAGTGTCTGTTGGGTTGGCACGAATCGAGACTGGGATTTTTCACTCCATGTGACGGAGAGGTATCTCTGGGCCCACTCGGTAGGACATCATCATAATGTGCACAATGTGACCAAGGGGTTGATCACGGGATGATGTGTTATGGAACGAGTAAAGAGACTTGGCGGTAACGAAATTGAATAAGGTATCGGGATACCAACGATCGAATCTCGGGCAAGTACAATACCGCTAGACAAAGGGAATTGAATACGGGATTGATTGAATCCTCGACATCGTGGTTCATCCGATGAGATCATCACGGAACATGTGGGAGCCAACATGGGTATCCAGATCCTCCTGTTGGTTATTGGCCGAAGAGTTGTCTCGTTCATGTCTACGTGTCTCCCAAACCCGTAGGGTCTACACACTTAAGGTTCGATGATGCTAGGGTTATAGGGAATAGATGTACGTGGTTACCGAATGTTGTTCGAAGTCCCGGATGAGATCCCGGATGCCACGAGGAGTTCCGGAATGGTCTGGAGGTAAAGATTTATATATGGGAAGTCCTGTTTTGGTCACCGGAAAAGTTTCGGGTGCTATCGGTAATGTACCGAGACCACCGGGAGGGTCCCGGGGGTCCACCAAGTGGGGCCACCGGCCCCAGAGGGCAGCATGGGCCAAGTGTGGGAGGGGACCAGCCCCAGGTGGGCTGGTGCGCCCCCCACCAGGGCCCAAGGCGCCTAGGGTTTAGGGAGGGGGCGCCTCCACCTTACTTGGGGGGCAAGTTTCCCCCTCTCCCCCCCTTGGCCGCCACCCTAGATGGGTTTTGGGGTTGTCGCACCCCTTGGGGTGGGAACCCTAGAGGGGGCACAGCCCCCTCCCTCTCCCCTACACATAGTTGAGGTCTTTGGGGCTGCAAACATATGAGTTTTGACCTCTCCCTGGCGCAGCCCTACCTCTCTTCCTCCTCGTCTCTCGCAGTGCTTGGCGAAGCCCTGCTGGAGTGCCACGCTCCTCCATCACCACCACGCCGTCGTGCTGCTGCTGGACGGAGTCTTCCCCAACCTCTCCCTCTCTCCTTGCTGGATCAAGGCATGGGAGACGTCACCGGGCTGCATGTGTGTTGAACACGGAGGTGCCGTCCGTTCGGCACTAGGATCATCGGTTATATGGATCACGACGAGTACGACTCCATCAACCCCGTTCACTTGAACGCTTCCGCTTAGCGATCTACAAGGGTATGTAGATGCACTCTTCTTCCCCTCGTTGCTAGATTACTCCATAGATTGATCTTGGTGATGCATAGAAATTTTTTGATTTCTGCTACGTTCCCCAACAGTGGCATCATGAGCTAGGTATATGCGTAGTTTCTATGCACGAGTAGAACACAAGTTGTTGTGGGCGTTGATTTTGTTCAATATGCTTACCGTTACTAGTCCAATCTTGTTTTGACGGTATTGTGGGATGAAGCGGTCCGGGCCGACCTTACACGTACACTTGCATGAGACAGGTTCCACCGATTGACATGCACTTGTTGCATAAGGTGGCTAGCGGGTGCCAGTCTCTCCCACTTTAGTCGGATCGGATTCGATGAAAAGGGTCCTTATGAAGGGTAAATAGCAATTGACATATCACGTTATGGTTTTTGCGTAGGTAAGAAACGTTCTTGCTAGAAACCCATAGCAGCCACGTAAAACATGCAAACAACAATTAGAGGACGTCTAACTTGTTTTTGCAGGGTATGCTATGTGATGTGATATGGCCAAAAGAATGTGATGAATGATATGTGATGTATGAGATTGATCATGTTCTTGTAATAGGAATCACGACTTGCATGTCGATGAGTATGACAATCGGCAGGAGCCATAGGAGTTGTCTTAATTTATTGTATGACCTGCATGTCATTGAACAACGCCATGTAATTACTTTACTTTATTGCTAAACCATTAGCTATAGTAGTAGAAGTAATAGTTGGCGAGACAACTTCATGGAGACACGATGATGGAGATCATGATGATGGAGATCATGGTGTCATGCCGGTGACGATGATGATCATGGAACCCCGAAGATGGAGATCAAAAGGAGCAAAATGATATTGGCCATATCATGTCACTTTTTGATTGCATGTGATGTTTATCATGTTTATGCATCTTATTTGCTTAGAACGACGGTAGTAAATAAGATGATCCCTCATTAAAATTTCAAGAAAAGTGTTCCCCCTAACTATGCACCATTGCGAAAGTTCGTTGTTTCGAAGCACCACGTGATGATCGGGTGTGATAGATTCTAACGTTCACATACAACGGGTGTAAGCCAGATTTACACACACAAAATACTTAGGTTGACTTGACGAGCCTAGCATGTACAGACATGGCCTCAGAACACAAGAGACCGAAAGGTCGAGCATGAGTCGTATGGTAGATACGATCAACATGAAGATGTTCACCGATGATGACTAGTCCGTCTCACGTGATGATTGGACACAGCCTAGTTGACTCGGATCATGTAATCACTTAGATGACTAGAGGGATGTCTATCTGAGTGGGAGTTCATAAGATGAACTTAATTATCCTGAACATAGTCAAAAGTTTTTTGCAAATTATGTCGTAGCTCGCGCTTAGTTCTACTGTTTTAGATATGTTCCTAGAGAAAATTTAGTTGAAAGTTGATAGTAGCAATTATGTGGACTAGGTCCGTAAACTGAGGATTGTCCTCGTTGCTACGCAGAAGGCTTATGTCCTTAATGCACCGCTCGGTGTGCTAAACCTCGAACGTCGTCTATGGATGTTGCGAACATTTGACATACACGTTTTGATAACTACATGATAGTTCAATAATATTAAACGGTTTAGAATTGAGGCACCAAAGACGTTTTTGAAGCGTCGCGGAACATATGAGATGTTTCGAGGATTGAAATTGGATTTCAGGCTAGTGCCCATGTCAAGAGATATGAGACCTCTGACAAGTTTCTTAAGCCTACAAAATAAGGGAGAAAATCTCAATTGTTGAGCTTGTGCTCAGATTGTCTGAGTACAACAATCACTTGAATCAAGTGGGAGTTGATCTTCCAGATGAGATAGTGATGTTTCTCCAAAGTCATTGCCACCAAGCTGCTAGAGCTTCGTGATGAACTATAACATATCAGGGATAGATATGATGATCCTTGAAATATTCGCGATGTTTGACACCGCGAAAGTAGAAATCAAGAAGGAGCATCAATTGTTGATGGTTAGTGAAACCACTAGTTTCAAGAAGGGCAAGGGCAAGAAGGGATACTTCATGAAACGGCAAATCAGCTGCTGCTCTAGTGAAGAAACCCAAGGTTGAACCCAAACCCGAGACTCAGTGCTTCTGTAATAAATGGAACAGCCACTGGAGCAGAATTACCCTAGATACTTGGTAGATGAGAAGGCAAGGTCGATAGAAGTATATTGGATATACATTATGTTAATGTGTACTTTACTAGTACTCCTAGTAGCACCAGGGTATTAGATACCGGTTCGGTTGCTAAGTGTTAGTAACTCGAAATAAAAGCTACGGAATAAACGAAGACTAGCTAAAGGTGACCTGACGATATGTGTTGGAAGTGTTTCCAAGGTTGATGTGATCAAGCATCGCACACTCTCTCTACAATCGAGATTGGTGTTAAACCTAAATAATTGTTATTTGGTGTTTGCGTTGAGCATAGACATGATTGGATTATGTCTATCGCAATACGGTTATTCATTTAAGAGAATAATGGTTACTCTGTTTATTTGAATAATACCTTCAATGATCTTGCACCTAAAATAAATGGTTTATTGAATCTCGATCGTAGTGATACACATGTTCATGCCAAAAGATATAAGATAGTAATGATAGTACCACCTACTTGTGGCACTGCCATGTAAGTCATATTGGTATAAAACGCATGAAGAAGCTCCATGTTGATGGATCTTTGGACTCACTCATTTTGAAAGGTTTGAGACATGCGAACCATGTCTATTGGTGTATAGGCATGAAGAAACTCCATGCAAATGGACCGTTTGGACTCACTTGATTTTGAATCACTTGAGACATGCAAATCATGCCACATGGGCAAGATGACTGAAAGCCTCGTTTTCAGTAAAATGGAACAAGAAAGCAACTTGTTGGAAGTAATACATTTTGATGTGTGCAGTCCAATGAGTGCTGAGGCACGCAGTGGTTATCATTATGTTCTTACTTCACTGATGATTTGAGTAGATACTGAGTATATTTACTTGATGAAACACAAGTCTGAATTATTGAATGGTTCAAGTAATTTCAGAGTGAAGTTGAAGATCATCGTGACAAGAGGATAAAATGTCTATGATATGATCATAGAGATGAGTATCTGAGTTACGAGCTTTGGCACGCAATTAAGACATTGTGGAAATTGTTTCACAATTAATACCTCCTGGAACACCATAGTGTGATGGTGTGTCCAAACATCATAGTTACACCCTATTGGATATGGTGCGTACCATGATGTCTCTTATCGAATTACCACTATCGTTCATGGGTTAGGCATTAGAGACAACCGCACTCACTTTAATAGGGCACCACGTAATTCCATTGAGACGACACCGTTTGAACTATGGTTTGGAGAAACCTAAGTTGTCGTTTCTTAAAAGTTTGGGGCTGCAACGCTTATGTGAAAAGTTTCAGATTGATAAGCTCGAACCCAAAGCGGATAAAATGCATCTTCATAGGACACCCAAAACAGTTGGGTATACCTCCTAATTCAGATCCGAAAGCAATAGGGATTGTTTCTTGAATCGGGTCCTCTCTCGAGGAAAAGTTTGTCTCGAAAATTGAGTGGGAGGATGGTGGAGACTTGATGAGGTTATTGAACCATCACTTCAACTAGTGTGTAGCAGGGCACAGGAAGTTGTTCCTGTGGCGCCTACACCAATTGAAGTAGAAGCTTATGATAGTGATCATGAAGTTTTGGATCAAGTCACTACCGTACCTCGTAGAGTGACAAGGATGCGTACTACTTCAGAGTGGTACAGTAATCCTGTCTTGAAGGTCATGTTGCTAGACAACAATGAACCTACGAGCTATGGAGAAGCGATGGTGGGACCATATTCCGACAAATGGTTAGAAGCCATGAAATCTGAGATAGGATCCATGTATCATAACAAAGCATGGACTTTGGTGGACTTGCCCGATGATCGGCAAGCCATTGAGATAAATGGATCTTTAAGAAGAAGACGGACGTGGACGGTAATGTCATCGTCTATGAAGCTCGACTTGTGGCGAAGAGTTTTTCACAAGTTCAAGGAGTTGACTACGATGAGATTTTCTCATCCGTAGCGATGCTTAAGTCCGTTGGAATCATGTTAGCATTAGCTGCATTTATGAAATCTGGCAGATAGATGTCAAGACGAGTTTCCTTACCAGTTTTCGTAAGGAAAGGTTGTATGTGATACAATCAGAAAGGTTTTGTCGATCCTAAGGATGCTAAAAGGTATGCTAGCTCCAGCGATCCTTCCATGGACTGGAGTAAGCATCTCGGAGTTGGAATATACACTTTGATGAGATGATCAAAGATTTTTGGTTTATACAAAGTTTATGAGAAACTTGTATTTCCAAAGAAGTGAGTGGGAACACTATAGAATTTCTGATGAGTATATGTTGTTGACATATTGTTGATCAGAAATGATGTAGAGTTTCTGGAAAGCATATAGGGTTATTTGAAAAGTGTTTTTCAAGTGAAAACCTGGATTAAGCTACTTGAACATTGAGCATCAAGATTTATGAGGATAGATCAAAAATGCTAAATGGTGCTTTCAAATGAGCACATACCTTGACATGATCTTGAAGGTGTTCAAGATGGATCAGTCAAAGAAGGAGTTCTTGCCTGAGTTGTAAGGTACGAAGTTAAGACTTAAAGCTCGACCACGGCAGAAAAGAGAGAAAGGACGAAGGTCGTCCCCTATGCTTTAGACGTAGGCTCTACAATATGCTATGCTGTGTACCGCAACTGATGTGTGCCTTGCTACATATCTTGCAAGAGGGTACAAAGGTGATCAAGGAGTGGATCACCAGATAGCGGTCAAAGTTATCCTTAGAGGAATAAGGATACGTTTCTCGGTTATGGAGGTGATAAAGAGTTCGACGTAAAGAGTTGCGTCGATGCAAGCTTTAACACCTATCCGAATGACTCTGAGTAGCAAAACGGATACGTATAGTGGAGCGACCATTTGGAATAGCTCCAAGTGGAGCGTGGAAGCAGCATTTACAATATGACCTAGAGATTTGCGAAGTACATACGGATCTGAATGTTGCAGACCCGTTGACTAAAACCTCTCTCACAAGCAAAACATGATCAAACATCAGAACTCATTGAGTCTTATCACATGATGATTTGAACTAGTTTAGACACTAGTAAACTCTTTGGATGTTGGTCACATGGCGATGTGACCTGTGAGTGTTAATCACATGGTGATGTGAACTAGATTATTGACTCTAGTGCAAGTGGGAGACTGTTGGAAATATGCCCTAGAGGCAATAATAAATTAGTTATTATTATTATATTTCCTTGTTCATTATAATCGTTTATTATCCATGCTATAATTGTATTGATAGGAAACTCAGATACATGTGTGGATACATAGACAACACCATGTCCCTAGTAAGCCTCTAGTTGACTAGCTCGTTGATCAATAGATGGTTACGGTTTCCTGACCATGGACATTAGATGTCGTTGATAACGGGATCACATCATTAGGAGAATGATGTGATGGACAAGACCCAATCCTAAGCCTAGCACAAAGATCGTGTAGTTCGTATGCTAAAGCTTTTCTAATGTCAAGTATCATTTCCTTAGACCATGAGTTTGTGCAACTCCCGGATACCGTAGGAATGCTTTGGGTGTACCAAACATCACAACATAACTGGGTGGCTATAAAGGTGCACTACGGGTATCTACGAAAGTGGTTGTTGGGTTGGCACGAATCGAGACTGGGATTTGTCACTCCGTGTGACGGAGAGGTATCTCTGGGTCCACTCGGTAGGACATCATCATAATGTGCACAATGTGACCAAGGGGTTGATCACGGGATGATGTGTTACAGAACGAGTAAAGAGACTTGCCGGTAATGAGATTGAACAAGGTATCGGGATACCGACGATCGAATCTCGGGCAAGTACAATACCGCTAGACAAAGGGAATTGAATACATGATTGATTGAATCGTCGACATCGTGGTTCATCCGATGAGATCATCGCGGAACATGTGGGGGCCAACATGGGTATCCAGATCCCGCTGTTGGTTATTGGCCAGAGAGTTGTCTCGGTCATGTCTACGTGTCTCCCGAACCCGTAGGGTCTACACACTTAAGGTTGGATGATGCTAGGGTTATAGGGAATAGATGTACGTGGTTACCGAATGTTGTTAGGAGTTCCGGATGAGATCCCGGACGTCACGAGGAGTTCCGGAATGGTCCGGAGGTAAAGATTTATATATGGGAAGTCCTGTTTTGGTCACCGAAAAAGTTTCGGGTGCTATCGGTAATGTACCGGGACCACCGGGAGGGTCCCGGAGGTCCACCAAGTGGGGCCACCGGCCCCAGAGGGCAGCATGGGCCAAGTGTGAGAGGGGACCAGCCCCAGGTGGGCTGGTGCACCCCCCACCAGGGCCCAAGGCGCCTAGGGTTTAGGGAGAGGGCGCCTCCACCTTACTTGGGGGGCAAGTTTCCCCCTCTCCTCCCCTTGGCCGCCACCCTATATGGGTTTTGGGGCTGCCGCACCCCTTGGGGTGGGAACCCTAGAGGGGGCGCAGCCCCCTCCCTCTCCCCTATATATAGTTGAGGTCTTTGGGGCTGCAAACGTATGAGTTTTGACCTCTCCCTGGCGCAGCCCTACCTCTCTTCCTCCCCGTCTCTCGCAGTGCTTGGCGAAGCCCTGCTGGAGTGCCACGCTCCTCCACCACCACCACGCTATCGTGCTGCTGCTGGACGGAGTCTTCCCCAACCTCTCCCTCTCTCCTTGCTGGATCAAGGCATGAGAGACGTCACCGGGCTGCATGTGTGTTGAACGCGGAGGTGCCGTCCGTTCGGCACTAGGATCATCGGTAATTTGGATCACTACGAGTATGACTCCATCAACCCCGTTCACTTGAACGCTTCCGCTTAGCGATCTACAAGGGTATGTAGACGCACTCTTCTTCCGCTCGTTGCTAGATTACTCCATAGATTGATCTTGGTGATGCGTAGAAATTTTTTGATTTCTGCTACGTTCCCCAACACCCTGTCCCCGCAAAACCCCTTTTGCACCGACCTAAAAGCCTCATGGGCTTACCCCTTGGCCCAACCAAAGTGTCCTCACACCAGAACATTTCTGGCCATCCAAAATCCTTCCGGTGACCCCGAGACGCTTTTGGGTCCTCTTGAAACTATTCTGAATATTTATGAAAGAATTCCACAAATATATTCTCATCACTTCCGTCGTACTAACACTCAGCAGATCGTGATTGCCTTAATCTTGTGACCCCGTAGGTTTGGTAACTCGTAGACATGAACGTAACCGTTCGTTCAGTGACCAATAGCAGAACCGTGGACATCCATATCGATTGCTATGAGCACACAAATGATATTCGAGTGAACCTTTGGTTATCATGTGATGTTCCCTTTGCTTGGGGATACTTCACAAAACTCGGGATGCATCAGTATCCTGCTGACTCCCGAGTCATCACATGCTCACTATACCGTTATCCTCGTTACCGATTTAGTTCTTATTTCTTGTTGTCATGTTTCGGCATTCCCGTGACGTAGTCACCTATTTTTCTGTCCAGACGATGATGGATGCCATCCCACCGAGAGGGCCCTAAGAATATATCTCCATCGTCGGAGGAGCAAATCCCACTCTCGAGCTATCTAGTCCCTTGTCAAACTTCCTGATGAGCTTGTAAGTTGTTGTTATGATCACCGTGTTACATGTGATGTTTGAGCAACCCCGAAGCCCACTGGGCGGTAAGAAGTGACTACGATACTCTCATGATCTAAGGAGCAAAATCACACGTTAACACTTTGTGTTATTAAAGTTGATTACAGACGATATAAACTCAATTCATAACAAACAAGTTTGGGTCAATTCAATATGATTGTTCTTCCAGCGTCATAACCTCAGTGTTGTTTTAAGACTATCGATTACACTTAATGATATCCTAAGATCTGGAAAACGTAGGCAAGAGTAGGAACCTTTTATTTAACCGTTTATCATTCCATACGTGCATATAAGTTTTCCACCGAATCGCATATTTCAGGATCATAACAATTATAGTATAGAATATGAACTCTTAATTATGAATACGGAAATATGATAATACAAATATTGTTGCCTCTAGGACATATTTCCAACATAAACATAATAAATCCAAACCTTGGTCATAGTATAGGTTGTTGATGTCCCCAGAGAATGTAGTGGCCTGTAACGTTGCAAATGCCACAGCGAGAGGTTTGTTAACAATCGAATAGTCCTCCTAGAACTTTGTCATTTTCCCATTCCCCACTTTTTTTCCTTCTATAGAAGGAATATAATAAGACTTCGATTCCATCAATTTAGACCAAAAATGTCCGACATGCTTCCTTCATAGCCTAAGTAAGATTTATGTTTATTAAGACATCTTGCCTCACCCCCTCGCTCATTATCCAGCTAATTTGTACCAGGTTTGTGACAACATATGAGAAGTACAATGAGAGTGTTCGACATTCTGTTGAATGTTGACCCATCACTGGCATCCTGGTAGCTTCGTGCATTATCCCCTTGGGTTGTTATCCTCCTTTTGGCACGTAGTTGATGAAGCTTCTATCAAGATTCATCGGATTCATCCGGAATTCAAGTGGTGAAGGGAATACAGAGGGTTGTGTGTGTGTGTGTGTGTGTGTGTGTGTGTGTGTGTGTGTGTGTGAGAGAGAGAGAGAG
>NC_057801.1:687642361-687666987 GCF_018294505.1 Triticum aestivum | reverse complement strand
CCCCTTGGGTTGTTATCCTCCTTTTGGCACGTAGTTGATGAAGCTTCTATCAAGATTCATCGGATTCATCCGGAATTCAAGTGGTGAAGGGAATACAGAGGGTTGTGTGTGTGTGTGTGTGTGTGTGTGTGTGTGTGTGTGTGTGTGTGTGAGAGAGAGAGAGAGAGAGAGAGAGAGAGAGAGAGAGAGAGAGAGAGATTAAAACTCTTAGTTCAATCAATAAACCAAATTCTTCACAAAAAATCTTATCAGACTCAACGAATACACTCACATGAGTAGAGTAGAGATGTGCGACATCATCCATAAATGGCAGTGGTAGTACATGATAAACTAAGAATACTAAAAGAGTGTATGCATCCTTTTCCGGAAAAAAAAAGAGTGTATGCATATATGAATACTACATACTTCCTCCGTTCCTAAATATTTGTCTTTCTAGAGATTTCAACAAATGACTACATACGAAGCAAAATGAATGAATCTACACTCTAAAATATGTCTATATACATCCGTATATAGCCACTTGTTAAAATCTCTAGAAAGACAACTACTCCCTCCGTCTGAAAATACTTGTCATCAAAATGGACAAAAAAGGATGTATCTAGAACTAAAATACATCTAGATACATCCCCTTTTATTCATTTTGATGACAAGTATTTCTGGACGGAGGGAGTATTTAGGAACGGAGGTAGTACAAGACATGCACAGTAAGCAACATATAATACCGCACGATGTGTGGCGAGCAACTTCTGATGGGTCAACAGATGAATGTAGAGAAAACATAACACTAAAGTACGTACCCCTCATATGGTGTCTAATCTCCAATCAACAAAATCGTACAAGAGAGATATATGTGGAGAATTAAACACATGACTTCACATCTGCTGCTCCGGCGGCCAATGCCGGGGAGGTTAATCTTGGTGCCTCGGCTTTGGCTAGTAGACAGGTTAGGATTTTAGTCCTTGTCTCCTTGCAGGGGAAATGCTCGGACGGATGACAACACTTCTTCAAGTCAGTCTTTCAGACTCTGATCCTCCTCAATTTCGTCCATTGAGATGGATTAAACGACGCTTCGTCGTATTCCCTCTGTCCCAAAATACATGGCACATAAATTTAGTCAAAAAGTCAATGTTGTCTAAGTTTGACCAAATATATAGAAAAAAATATTAACAACTACTCTTTTTGACTCAGTATATCTAATGATGAATATATTGATATTGATTTGATATTGTTTCTCTTTATATTTGTGGATATATATTTAGTCAAACTTAGAAAATATTGACCTTTTGACTCAGTTTTATACACCATGTATTTTGGGATTGAGGGAGATTCCTACTAGTTTCTCGGGGCAATGAGGTTAGGATTTCTCATCATGTGTGTACGATGGAGAGATTTGGCGTCGGGTTCTTCAGATCGATTTGAGGATTGAACGACGGTGTCTGCGATTCCAGGCACTGGTTCTTAGGGGCAGATGCATGATGCTTTCCGACTGTCATCAACATGGTCAGCGATGCTTCGGTACGGGAGCGTTGACAACGACGCGTGAGGCCTGTTTCGGCAATGACAATGGTTATTTGATTATCCAGGGATTTTGATGTATTTTTCATTATGTTTGAAATGTTCCGTACTTTTGATAGGCCTTTATGATAAAGATACGATTGTCGCAAAAAAAGTTCAAATGTTTTGTCTATGCGTTTAAAAAAAAAGTGCTTTAAACTAAAAGCCCATTTGGTTATATAAGGTTTTAAATACAAAAACTTACTCTCTCTGTAAGGGAGTACAAAACTAATCAAATAACGCAACATACCACCGAAACAAGGGCACTCGAGGAATGAAAGCCTAGTTTTATCAAAGTCTTTTTTTTGGGAAAGGTTTTATCAAAGTCTAGTCACATGCTTTTGAATAAAATATTGCTTTAGGGTATAATATACGAGCTACACATACTTTTTCTCTCGAACAGTGTTGGATTGTGTAACCCGCAAAAAAAGTGTTGGATTTTGTAATTTGTACAAGTACGCCACCGTTGACAAGATTAACGGCTGAAAATGCTTCGGCAAAGTTGACCCAACCGGCATCCCTCCTCTGAACCGTCGGATTCAGCTACCACCCCGCGGCACCCCGCCTACCTAAACCTCGGCGACTCTCTTCCCCCCACTGTTCACCCGGCAGCTTACCTCACCTCGGCGAGTTCCATTCCCTCCACCAAAGACGGTCGCTACTCCCCGGAAGGCGGCAATGGAGCAAGCGAACCCGCCGGCGGGGTCGGCGAGGAACAGGAAGGTGGTGCTGCGGGAGTACATCAGCCGCGCGCCGAGGGAGGACGACATGGCGCTCGTCGACGGCGGCGCCATGCCGCTGCGCGTCCCCGAGGGCGCCGCCGGCCCGGCCGTGCTGGTGAAGAACCTCTACCTCTCCTGCGACCCCTACATGCGCGGCCGGATGCGGGACTTCCACGGCTCCTACATCCCCCCGTTCAAGCCCGGATCTGTCAGTCTTTTCCCCCCTTCTGACTGCTCTCTCTTGTTGTTGCTGGTTACTGATCAGGCAAAACTTTAATCTGTCAAGGTTATAGAAGGGCTGGGCGTGGCGAGAGTGATGGACTCCACTCATCCAGGGTTCGTCGCCGGTGACATTGTCTCGGGAATGACTGGCTGGGAGGAATACAGCCTGATTGACAAGCCCGAACAGCTGAATAAGATTCAGCAAAGCGACATACCACTGTCCTATCACTTGGGTCTTCTCGGTTAGTTTCTTGCTGCTATTTTGGTTATCCAGTTGAATCCTGAAGCATCGACAGTATATATCACGAGTGACAACGGGCAACACCTACCTACTGCACTTCATTTCTGTTGGAAAGTCTTCCCCTGGTTGCACGAATATGTAATGTGTAATCGAGAAGAAAATGGAGGTTAGAGTAGGCACAAAATGAATAAAGGTGTGTGGTTGAGGGCATTTTTAATGGACGGCTCTCTCGTTGTTAATGAATTGGCAATGGTGTGTTTGAGTGGGTCTATTCACGGGGCTGTTTTAATGGAATTGCAATGTTGTAACCAAGTAGCTACTGTTTCTGACATTGCTGTTTGTTAATTATTCTTTATTCCGACATGTTCACTAATACTCCGGTCTTCTCCGCAGGCATGCCTGGTTTTACAGCTTATGTTGGATTCTATGAGATCTGCTCACCGAAGAAAGGAGAGTTTGTCTTTGTTTCTGCTGCATCGGGAGCAGTTGGTCAGATTGTTGGTCAACTTGCAAAGCTCCATGGCTGCTATGTCGTCGGAAGTGCTGGAACAAATGAGAAAGTACTCATCAAACTTGTAATACATCATTCGTTAACTGTTTAGCTGTATCATTCAGGGTCTACAACATTGTTTCAGGTTGAACTCCTAAAAGATAAGTTTGGATTCGATGCAGCTTTTAATTACAAAGAGGAGCCTGACTTGACTGTAGCACTAAAAAGGTCAGACCTTCTCCTTCAATAAGATACAGCAGAACGTCTAAAAAACGATACAACAGTAACTAGTGTAAAGATGGATCAAGCTAGTTTATAATGAACCCCTAAAAGTCATGTTAACAGAATGAACTATTGATGGGCTACCTGAATTTTTAGGCACACTTCACCATATTAGCATCATAAGATTTTTACAGTAGCCTGAAATAAACGTAGACCGCTCATTTGTTCTAATCTAATGGCAGATATTTTTCATTTTGTTGTCATTATCTGCTTACCGTTTTTGTTTTGAAATTAGCAATTCTGTTGAACTCAGTAAACATGGAGAATAGCACCAAAATGATGTTATCTTTGTTCTGCAATCTTTCCATACATAGGTACTTTCCTGAAGGTATCGACATCTACTTCGAGAATGTAGGAGGACCAATGCTAGATGCTGTACTCCTTAACATGCGGATGCATGGTCGCATAGCAGTATGTGGCATGGTATCCCAGCACGGCATGACTGACCCTGCAGGGATCCACAACCTCTTCTGCCTGGTGCCGAAACGGATCAGTATGAAGGGCTTCATCCAGAGTGATTACATCAACTTATTCCCACAGTTCGTCGATTACATGACCAAGCATTACAAGGATGGCAAGATTGCATATGTAGAAGACATGAGCATTGGGCTAGAGAACGCGCCAGCTGCCTTTGTTGGTCTATTCAGTGGTAAAAATGTGGGCAAACAAGTCGTGTGTGTGTCACAAGAGTGAAGTACATGTACGTTCTGATGAATATACAAATATCTCATGATTCAAATAAATAATAAAAATTGTGAACCCTCTTATGTCAATGTGTGTTTATCTGATCTGTTCATGCTTTGTGGAATATGAAGTGTATTTTTTGACCTATTATTTTATTACCAAGTTGTGATTTTATCCTAAAGTAATTCAAGTATCTACTAGTTAGTATAGTTAGGACTAGAAGCACTGTTTTACTTTGGACAAAGTATTAGTTGCCTGTCTTCGTGCACTGCTTACTTGCTTAGAAGTTCACCAATTTTCTCTTAGTGGGGTAAGTCTTCGTGCACTCCTTACTTGTTTAGAAGTCTTTCTTCTTCGTGCTTGGTAGTCTCCCACTCAGTTGGACTTTGATGAATTAGCAGAAGAAAAAATCAGGGTTTGTCCCTTCTAAAGAGCTGGTGCCCGTTCAACTATGGCAGGTCGTGGCTTCTGTCTTGGCTTGATCAACTGGTGAGTGTTCTGAAGCACCTCATATTCTCGATGAAATATTCCATGAAATCGAAAACAAGTACACATGACTTATTATTTTCCTTTTCTGGAGGCTGGTTTGTGTGGCTTCATGTCTGAACAAGTTATTTCTTCGTTTTCCAAGTATTCTTACACAAGTTTTAATCAGGTAGAATTGAGAAACTGCAACTTTTGGCCGACCAGCGGTTTGTTTCACTCCATGTTTGTGATGGCTGATTATACCAAGTTCCTCCTTTTGTTTCTGCTCTTGAGCTGCTCATCATTGTGTTTTGGTTCTGAACCTGATATCCGGTGCCTGATGTCTATACAACGATCAGTGATTGATCTCAGAGGCGTACTCAAATCCTCATGGAATTTTGCCAATAGCACCAACGGTTTTGTATGCCAAATTACTGGCGTGGAATGTTGGCACCCCGACGGGAACAAGGTTTATGCTTGGCGTCTGAGCAATCTAGGGCTTGAAGGCCCATTTCCTCAAGGTCTTCAACATTTCACAAGCTTGAGCATGCTGGACCTGTCAAGTAACAAAATTTCAGGACCGATCCCTGCTGACATCTCATGGCAGCTGTCGTATCTGTCATCTCTGGACCTTCAATAAATTTTCAGGTGAAATCCCAGATAGTATAGCAAATCTGATAAATCTGAATGGCCTCAACCTTCAGCACAACCAATTAAGTGGACGAATTCCTGCTTCACTACAGAAGTTTGATGCTTCATACTTTGGTGGAAACCAGGAGCTTTGTGGTACACCACTGCACAAGTGTCCTAGGAGGAGGAGATGGGGACTGAGACGAATCAGGCTGACCAGCATCAATGATCAGTCCAGCATCGGAGCAGCTGTCGGATTCATCGTGTGGTTCGTGGTGGCCTTCTACTTCCCGCACTGCTTCATCTTCTCTGAGAGGCTCCGTGCTTACGTTGTCCGGATAATATGACCCACTTGTTCTGAAACTTTGTCTGCCATCTTCCGGAGGCCAAATAAGCACTTCCAACAGCAACTTCAGTTCTCACCCCTGTAGTAGCAGTTCACCAACATATATACCTGGTACCCCCTAGTGAGTGTAGTGTTTTTTCTTCACGTGTAATGCAAATGGTGCAAGCCATTCTCTTAAGGAAAAGAGCGATGCACGGAATCACAGGTTATAAACTTGTAATGATTTTTGTAGTCTATTTGAGGTTTCAAAAAAAAAAGACAGAGTTATATTCGTGTACACTCTCCCGAATCATTTTCTTGAGGGAAATAAACTCCCATCACAGCAGCATAAACATATCAAATTTGATCAGCTGAACTTAGAAAATATACATTAGCAAGTTTGATATTTTATAGTCGTGGCTGAAACAGAATAATGCCCCTTATGTTTTCTGCCTAGTAAGAGAGCAGACATCTCAGTTCTGCAGTGTTGTCCTCCCTCGACCTTGGGGACATCTTCTGAAAGTGTCCAGATCTTCTCCACCATGGTATGTTCATACTATATGTTCGAATTTTTTGTCCAGTGAATACTTCTTAAAACATGCATGCTATATGTTCTGCTATGGCATGCACACTTTCATAATTTGATACAGAAATATGACCATGTGCATGTGGCATGTAACAAAATTAATTGGGTGCAACTTGAATAATAAATACTCCCTCCGATCATATTACTTGTCGCTCAAATGGATGTATCTAGACGTATTTCAGTGCTAGATACATCCGTTTGAGCAACAAGTAATATGGATTGGAGGGAGTACTATACTAACTGTACCAGTTTGCGCTGTATGCACAGAAGACACATGGCCATATTTCTGCATCACGATATAGGTAGTGTTATAGGAATGATGTCCATCCATGTTTTCTGAAAATCCAACAATATTTTGGAGTAATGGAAACTGATGTAAATTCACCCGGCGAGACCGTGAGGTCAGAGTTCTCGCATGAGGGCTCAAAATTCTACTACTATTCTGCCAGGCGATGATGTAAACTCCCTCCACACATTCCTCTCGGACAATTCTACTGAGACCGGAGACTCGGCGATGCTGGGTTGGTCTTTCTGCCGTGTGCCTTCTTTCCATACTCATGACATGAGGGCAGCGCACTGTGACTGAGACTGGTCGGGTGCTTTACAATCTTTTCTAGAAGATACAATCGGGTTATCTTATATCATCGGCGGTCCACCATGGAGTAGCATCATATAAGTCCCCAGTATTTTTGCCCAATGTGGAAAAGTAATTTATAAGTACCAAGGTATGTATGGTTTTATCCTAAATTAATCCAAATGCCTACTAGTTAGGAGTTAGGACTGGGAGAAGCACTGCCTTTACTCCTGACAAAGTTTACCTGTCTGTCAATAGGTCCTCATAAATGGATGATTTGAAGGCCTCAGTTCCACAAGTTATACACCTAATTTTCTTTCGACAGTGAGTGACTGGTGAGTTTCGGACACCGTTCACTCAGGATGGGGACTACTGGCAGTAGGCACACGGTGTGTCTTTCTTCCCTGTATACTTGTGGCAAATCCTTCCAAGTCAATAAGACTTCAGGATTTGGCAGAAGAAAAGTCTATGCTCTATTGGAGGGATTTCTCTGTTTTGAAAGGGCTGTACCCGTTCATCTATTGCAGATGGTGGCTTCTGATTTGCTTGGATCAACCGTTGAGTTTTCTGAAGCACTCATATTGTCTAGCAAGTATCACATGAAACTAACAAAAGAAGTGTTTTCTCACTTTGTTATTTGCATACTCAGAGTCTACTTTGTAGCGTCTCCATGTCTGATCAAATTATTTCTTATTTTTTCAAGTAGAGTGTTCAAGTGTTCTTACTCAAGTTTTGATCAGGTGACATCGGAATTGACAAGCTGCGGGTTTTGACCAAGCAGAGCTGCTGTTTGTTCCTCTCCATGCTTGCGATGGCTGATGATACCAAGTCCTCCTTTTGGTTTTACTCTTGAGCTGCTCATCATTGTGTTTGGGTTCTGAACTTGATATCCAGTGCCTTAAGTCTGTACAACAATCACTGAATGATCCCAACGCTGTACTCAAGTCCTCTTGGAACTTTGACAATGCCACCGATGGTTACATATGCCGCTTTACTGGTGTGGAATGCTGGCACCCCGACGAGAACAGGGTTCTCTCTCTGCGACTCGGCAACCTTGGACTTGAAGGCCCATTTCCTCAGGGTCTTCGATATTGTTCAAGCATGACGGGCCTGGACCTGTCGAATAACAATTTTTCAGGACCGGTCCCTTCCGACATTTTACAGCAGGTGCAGCAGCTGACATCTCTGGATCTTTCGTACAATAGCTTTTCGGGACCAATCCCAGAGAGCATGTCAAATATGACATATCTGAATCTCCTCAACCTTCAGCATAACCAACTCAGCGGTCAAATTCCACCGCAATTCGATTTGCTTACTCGGTTAACTACGTTCAATGTTGCGGAGAACTTGTTATCAGGGCCTGTTCCTACTTCGCTACAAAAGTTTTTGGCTTCAAACTTTGCTGGTAACCAAGGGCTTTGCGATGCACCTTTAGATGAGTGCTCCGCTTCGCCGGCCTTCACCGTTAGACCGGTACGAATCAGGCTGCAGAGGCTCAACGACCAGTCGAACATCGGAGCAGCCGTTGGATTCATCGTGTGGTTCGTGGTGACCTTCTACTTCCTGCAGTGATTTGTCTTCTCTGAGAGGCTTACGTGGTTCGCGTATGATTTACTTGTTCTGAATCTGTGTCTGGCATACGTCGTGGAGGCCAAATGAGCACTTCCAACAGTAGTTTTAGTTTGTTCGCTGCAGTAACGATTATCTTAATTCACCTGATGTATACCTGGCAACTTGCCAGCGGTGCTTTGGTTTGCTTGTAAATGGTAAATCATATTTCATTTCTTCCAGAAAGATTCAAGGCGATAATCTATATACTCGGACAGAGAGCAGCTCACTCAAAAGGGACTACTTCCAACAGCACCTTCAGTTATCACCCTGTCGAGTCCTTTATTTTTTCTTTGCTTGTAATGCAAATGGTCTAATACATTCTCCCAAAGAAAAGAATGATGCAAGGAATCACCAGTTATGAACTTGTAATGGTTTATGTACTCTTTTCGATGTTTCGGAAGAAAGACAAAGAACAATATTATAGTTCACTCATCCGAATCATTTTCTTGGGGGAAATAAAATCCCATCACAGCAGCATAGCATATCAAATTTGATCAGCTATATTGAGAAAATATACATGTCATGTGTTATCTGCCAAGCAAGAGAGCAGATATGTCAGTTCAGCAGCTTTGTCCTCCTTCAACCATGGTATGTTCACACTCTATTCGATTTTTTTGTCCAGTGTATACTCTTTTTGAAGATGCATGATAACTGTTCTGCTATGGCACACATACTTCAAAATTTCATAAAGAAATATGATCATATGTATCATGTATTTTTTTTAGTGGATACGAGTCATGTAATAACAAAACAAATTGGTGCAACTTGAATAACAAATATGTAGTATACTTTCTAAACTGTACCAGTTTGCTCTGTATGCACGGGAGACACATGGCTGTATTTCTGCATCACAATTTAGGTGGTGTTACAATAATCGTATCGATTCATGTTTTCTGAAAATCCATAATATTTTGGAGTAAAAGAAATTGCAAATGCACCTGGCAAGACCGTGAGGTCAGAGTTCTCGCAGGCGGGTTCAAAATTATATTCTGCCAGGCGATGATGTAAACTCCCTCCACACATTCCTCGGTGACAATTCTACCGAGACTGGAGACTCTCGACGATGCTGGGTCGGTCTTTCTGCCATGTGCCTTCTTCCACATGGCAGTGAGTGACCGGTGAGTGATGGAGTCTTCAGAGACTTGTCAGGATGGGACTATTGGCAGTAGGCACACGGTTTGTCTTTCTTCCATGTATACTTGTGGCAAATCCTTCCAAGTCAATAAGACTTCAGGGTTTGGCAGAAGAAAAGTCTATGCTCGCGTGGATTCTTTGTTTTAAAAGGGCTGCATCGTTCATCTACTGCAGATGGTGGCTTCTGATTTGCCTGGATCAACCGGTGAGTATTCTGAAGCACCTCATTGTCTAGGAAATATCACATGTACTCCCTCTTATAAACTAATATAAGATCTTTTAGATCACTAAAGTAGTGATCTAAAAGATCTTATATTAATTTGCAGAGAGAGTAATTAACAAAACAAGTGTTTTCGAACTTCGTTATTTGCTCTCTTGGTCTTGGAGTCTACTTTGTGGTGCCACCATATCTTATTTTTTCAAGTAGCGTGTTCAAGTGTTCTTACTCAAGTTTTGATCAGGTGACGTCGGAATTGACAAGCTGCAGGTTTTGGCCGAGCAGAGCTGCTGTTTGTTTCACTCCATGCTTGCGATGGCTGATGGTACCAAGTTCCTCCTTTTGTTCCTCCTCTTGAACAGCTCAACGTTGTGTTTTGGTTCTGGACAAGATATCCAGTGCTTGAAGTCTGTATATCAATCAGTAATTGATCCCAACGGTGTACTCAAATCCTCTTGGAACTTTGAAAATGCCACCAGCGGTTTCATATGCCGCTTTACTGGTGTGGAATGCTGGAACCCGGACGAGGACAGGGTTCTCTCTCTCCGACTCGGCAAACTAGGACTGGAAGGCACATTCCCTCAGGGTCTACAAAATTGTTCAAGCATGACCGGCCTGGACCTGTCGAATAACAATTTTTCAGGACCGATCCCTTCCGACATTTTACAGTAGGTGCCGTATCTGACAGCTCTGGATCTTTCGTACAATAGTTTTTCGGGCTCGATCCCAGAAAATATCTCAAATATAAGATATCTGGTAGTCCTCAACCTCCAGCATAACAAACTCAGCGGTCAAATTCCACCGCATTTCAGTTTGCTTACTCGGTTAAATACGTTCAATGTTGCGGACAACTTGTTATCAGGGCCTGTTCCTACTTCACTGCAGAAGTTTTCGGCTTCAAACTTTGCTGGTAACCAAGGGCTTTCTGATGCACCTTTAGATGAGTGCTCCGCTTCGCCGGCCTTCACCGTTAGACCGGTACGAATCAGGCTGCAGAGGCTCAACGATCAGTCGAACATCGGAGCAGCCGTTGGATTCATCGTGTGGTTGTGGTGGCCTTCTACTTCCCGCACTGATTCGTTCTCTCCGGGATGCCCCAATCAGTTGTTCTGAATCTGTGTCTGGCAGAGCTTGTGGAGGCCAAATGAGCACTTCCAACAGTAATTTTAGTTTGTTCCCTGCAGTAACGATTATCTTAATTCACCTGATGTATACCTGGCAACTTGCCAGTGCCGGTGCTTTGGTTTGCTTGTAAATGGTAAATCATATTTCATTTCTTCCAGAAAGATTCAAGGCGATAATTTATATACTCGGACAGAGAGCAGCTCACTCAAAAGGGACTACTTCCAACAGCACCTTCAGTTATCACCCTGTCGAGTCCTGTATTTTTTCTTTGCTTGTAATGCAAATGGTTCAAGACATTTTCCAAAAAAAAAGGAATGATGCAAGGAATCACCAGTTATGAACTTGTAATAGCCTATGTACTTTTTCGAGGTTTCAACAGAAAGATAAAGAACGATATTATTGTTCACTCATCCGAATCATTTTCCTGGGGGGAAATAAAGTCCCATCGCAGCAGCATAACATATCAAAATTGATCAGCTATATTAAGAAATATACATGAGCAAACCTGATACTCCCTCCGTCCCAAAATAACTGTCTCAAGCTTAATACAACTTTATACAAGAGCTAGTACAAAGTTAAGACACTTATTTTGGGACGGAGGGAGTATTTCATAGGCGTGGAGAATCAGAATAATTCCCCTTGTGTATCTCCCAAGCAAGAGAGCAGATATCTCAGTTCTGCAGCTTTGTCCTCCCTCAACTGTGGTATGTTCACAATCTATTCATTTTTTTGTCCAGTGTATACTTTTTTTAAAGATGCATGATAAATGTTCTGCTATGGCGCGCAGACTTCAAAATTTGATACGGAAATATGATCATATGTGTCATGTAATTTTTTTTAGTGGATATGAGTCATGTAATAACAAAAGAAATTGGTGCAACTTGAATAATAAACAGTATACTTTCTAAACTGTACCAGTTTGCGCTGTATCCACAGGAGACACATGGCCATATTTCTGCATCACAATGTATTATGGGATGATACCCCTTCATGTTTTCTGAAAATCCAATAATATTTTTGAATAAAATAAACTGCAGATGCATCTGGCAAGACCGTGAGATCAGAGTTCTCGCAGGCGGGCTCAAAATTCTTTTCTGCCAGGCGGTGATGTAAACTCCCTCCACACATTTCTCGGTGACAATTCTACCGAGACCAGAAACTCTCGATGATGCTGGCCCGGTCTTTCTGCCGTGTGCCTTCTTGCCATAATCGTGACACGAGGGGTGCGGACAGCCTGTCAGAGCCGTTGGATCAGGCTAGAGCGGTCATGATTCGGACTGAGACTATACCTGGCCATACCTCGGGCCGGGCCGGGCTTCGGGCCGGGCCTAGCCAAGCCCGACGCAAAAAACCCAGGCCCAGGCCTGGCCCGGCCCGACCAACGGGCCTGTTTTTTGGGCCCAAGCCCGGCCCGAACACCTAAAAGCCCGTCGGGCTTCGGGCCGGCCCGGCCCGACCTTCAGGAAAGCGCAAAAATGACGGGCCTGGGCCCGGCCCGGCCCGACCTTCGGGCTCAAAATCTAGGCCCGAGCCCGGCCCGGGGGCAGCGTCGGGCCGGGCCGGGCTTCCCATGGCCAGGTATAACTGAGACTGGTCGTGCTTTCAAACTTTTTTTTTATAGAAAAGGAGGATGACCCCCGCCTCTGCATCTGGGAGATGCATGCGGCCATTTTATTGATTATTCTCGAGGACCTTACAAAGTATTACAACAATATGCCTGAATCCGCCATCTTGGCAACATATGCCGCTACTCCTATCCAAATGATGAAGGCGTGCTAGCTGGGCCACTATCCAGACCACTCATCTAAGCCTAACATCAAAATGATGAAGGGGTGCTAGCTGGACCACTACTCAGACCACTCACCTAAGCCTAACATCAAAGCCGAAAGCCCCAGCCGGGCCACATACCGGGTCTGGGGTACAAACAGGTCCGACGCACTCGTGTGTCGTCGCCGCCATCTTCCACAGGTCCGTCTTCAGAGCAAATATTGAGGCTTCTACCTTGTCTGGCCACTCAGCCATCGACGTCACCACGACACCAGACAGCTTCGTCCTCCTGCGCGAGTCCATCGTCACACATCGAACGCCGAATCTCCACTGCGCCAATGCCGCCGAGATACGCCGCCATCAATGAGTAGGATGAAGCACCGCTCCGCCGAGTCCGGCAGGGTTGCTGAAGACCAAGCACCGTGGAAGAAGGACTCCGAGGCTGAGCACATAGGCAGTAGAGCGCCAACGCACCGCCACCAGACGAACTCCGACCACGCCACCAACCGCCGCCAAGCAACCAAAGCATCACATCCACCCCAAGTTCACCACGAACGACACCCCCAAGAGGGTGACGACGCCCGGAGCGCCGCTGTCGCTCGATCCGGCAAGGATTTGGGCTTTCGCCCGGCATACGAGCTGGGTGGTAGGAAGAGGGGAAGGAGGCAACCTGGACGGCGCCTACAAGAAGGGTACGGCGCCCTCGGGCGTCGCCGCCATCGCCCCGGAGACATCTTAGAAGATACGCTCGGGTCATCTTAGAGATTGCATCCTTGGCCCACCCCGGAGTAGGATCATATCAGTCCCAGTATTTTTGCCCAATGTGAAAAAGTAGATTGTAAGTACCAAGACATGGTTTTATCCTAAATTAATCCAAATGCCTAAATAGTTAGGACTGGGCCAGAATAGCACTATCTTTACTCTTGACAAAGTTTTACCTGCCTGTCGCATACGCCCTCATAAATAGAGGATTTCATGGAATCAGTTCCACAACTTATACACCTATTTTTCTCTTGGCAGGGAGTGACTGATGACTGATGAAGTCTTCAGAGACTTCTCAGGATGGGGATTATTGGCAGTAGGCACACGGTATGTCTTTCTTCCCTGTATACTTGTGGCAAATCCTTCCAAGTCAATAAAACTGCAGGGTTTGACTGAAGAAAAGTCCATACTCACGTGGAGCCGTGGAGGCATTCTCTGTTTTAAAAGGCTGCACCCGTTCATCTACTGCAGATGTGGCTTCTGATTTGCCTGGATCAACTGGTGAGTTTTCTGAAGCATCTTATATTGCCTAGGAAGTGTCACATGAAATTAACAAAACAAGTGTTTCCGACTTCTTTATTTGCGCTCTTGGTCTTGGAGTCTACTTTGTGGTGTCATCATATCTGAGCAAATTATTTCTTATTTTTTTTCAAGTAGGGTGCTCAAGACCTCAAGTGTTCTTACACAAGTTTTGATCAGGTGACGTCGGAATTGGCAAGCTGCAGGTTTTGGCCTAGCAGAGCAGCTGTTTGTTTCACTCCATGCTTGCGATGGCTGATGATACCAAGTTCCTCCTTTCAGTTTTACTCTTGAGCTGCTCATCGTTGTGTTTTGGTTCTGAAGCTGATATCCAGTGCCTGAAGTCTGTACAACAATCAGTGATTGATCCCAACGGCGTACTCAAATCCTCGTGGTACTTTGAAAATCCCTATCCCAATTATGCTTATATATGCCGCTTTACTGGTGTGGAATGCTGGTACCCTGGCGAGAACAGGGTTCTCAGTTTACGTCTTGGCAACCTAGGACTTGAAGGCCCATTTCCTCAAGGTCTACAGAATTGTTCAAGCGTGACCGGCCTGGACCTGTCAAACAACAATTTTTCAGGACCAATCCCTCAGGACATTTCACGGCAGGTGCCGTACCTGACATCTCTGGACCTTTCGTACAATAGTTTTTTAGGTTCGATCCCACAGAATATCTCAAACATGACATATCTGAATGTCCTGTTCCTCCAGCATAACCAACTCAGCGGTCAAATTCCACCGCAATTCGATTTGCTTGCTCGGTTAACCGCATTCAATGTTGCGGAGAACTTGTTATCAGGGCCTATTCCTTCTTTGCTAGCAGTAAGGTTTTCGGCTTCGAGCTTTGCTGGTAACCAAGGGCTTTGTGGTGCACCGTTGGATGATTGTCCCCCCTCGAGGAGGAGATGGAGACCGGTACGAATCAGTCTGCACAGGCTCAACGACCAATCGAGCATCGGAGCGGCCGTTGGATTCGTCGTGGGGTTCGTGGTGGCCTTCTACTTCCCGCACTGCTTCGTCTGCTCCGAGAGGCTCCGAGCCTACGTCGTCCGAATATGATTCACTTGTTGTTCTGAACTATGTCTGAAAAATAGCTTCGGGAGGCCAAATGAGCACTTCCGGCAGTAAATCTTTTTTAGTTTGTTCCCCGCAGTAACGATTATCTTAAATTCACATGATATGTATGCCTGGCAACGAGCAATTGCTGGCATTTACCCTGCGACATATTTCAAGTTCAACTCTTCTAGAAAGATGCAAGGAATCACTTGGCCGTGATTATTTATGTTAGATAATAACGAGAAATAAAATGAGACAGAGAGACACGGATTTTTACGTGAAAACCCTTGCGGGAGAAAACCACGGACGCACGAAGGTGCAATCACTATAATGGAAGAGTATTACAAGCATGAGACGACAGGCCGTCTGAGGTGCGACTACATGGGGTATATAAGAGGGCAATACATGAGAGTCCTTGGAGGACAAGTAAACGTACTCGTACGCGTCGACGTCAACGCAAAGGCCCACACCGGTTGTACTACATCTAGTCCAACATGGTATAGTTTGGATCACAATTTAACAATCTCCACCTTGATCCAAATTCCCTCAAGTAGTCAAAGAAAGTAGATAACTCCATCCAAATCAGCATAAACACCTTGTGCGCCAAAGTCCATAAGACTAGCGAGAAATACCAACTAAGCCTGAGCAAAGCTCAAACTTATTGGTCGGAACTGGCTTTGTCATCATATCAGCATGATTATTATGAGTACTTATCTTGCATACCTTCAAATTGCCTTCAGCAACAACATCTCGAATATAATGAAATTGACATCAATGTGCTTTGTCCTCTCATGATGCATTGGATTCTTTGTAAGATATATGGCACTTTGACTGTCAGAAAATATGGTAGGGCAAGATGAATCTCCACAAAGCTCAGTGTATAAACCTTTCAACCAGATAGCTTCTTTGCATGCCTCAGAAATAGCCATATACTCGGCATCAGTAGTGGAACAAGCCACAATAGACTGCAAAGTTGCTCTCCAACTCACAGCGCAACCACCAATGGTGAAAACATAACCTGTGAGTGATCTTCTCTTATCCAAATCACCAGCAAAATCAGAATCAACAAAACCAACAAGTCCATCTCTAGTTTTTCCAAACTGTAAATAAGCATTAGAAGTACCACGCAGGTATCTGAAAATCCACTGAACTGCTCTCCAATGCTCTTTTCCAGGATTAGCCATGTATTTACTGACAACACTCAATGCATATGATAAATCCGGACGAGAACAAACCATGGCATACATAAGTGAACCAACTGCACTTGAATAGGGAACTCTAGACATGTACTCAATATCTGCATCTGACTTAGGACATAAAGCTGATGACAATTTGAAGTGTGCAGCTAACGGTGTACTCACCGACTTGGCATTATGCATATTAGAATGATGAAGAACTTTATCAATATATCCCTTCTGACTGAGATACACTTTTCCAGATGGTCTATCTCTGGATATTTTCATGCCAAGTATTTTCTTTGCTGCACCCAAATCCTTCATCTCAAATTCATTACTCAATTGCTTTTTTAGTTCATTAATCTCTGACATACTCTTTGCAGCAATAAGCATATCATCAGCATAAAGGAGCAAATAAATAGTTGAACCATTGACAGTTTTCAAATAAACACAACTATCATAATTAGACCTTTTGAAACCTTGAGAGAGCATAAAGGTGTCAAATCTCTTTGTACCACTATCTAGGGGATTGCTTCAATCCATAAAGAGATTTCTTTAACTTGCAGACAAGCTTTTCTTTTCCAGGAATAACAAAACCTTCAGGTTGTTCCATATAAATATCCTCTTCTAATTCTCCATGTAAAAATGCAGTTTTAACATCCAATTGTTCAAGCTCAAGATCATGCATGGCAACAATACTGAGTAAAGTGCGAATAGAGCTATGCTTCACAACAGGAGAAAAGACTTCGTTATAGTCAATACCTGGAATCTGGCTATAACTTTTAGCAACTAACCTTGCTTTATATCTTGTCTCATCATTAGAAGAAACACCTTCTTTCCTTTTGAAAACCCACTTGCAACGAATATGTCTCTTCTCTCTAGGCAATTTTACTAAATCCCAAGTGCCATTCTTTTCAAGTGATTCCATCTCATCATGCATAGCAGTCATCCACTTATTACTATCACCCGAAATAATAGCCTCGGAATATGAAGAAGGCTCAGCATTACCTTCAATTTCTTCTGCAACAGATAAATCAAAAGAAACAATATTGCACTCTTCAATTAACCTATCAGGTTTATTAATACCCCGTCTAACTCTGTCACGTGCAAGATTCCAACTAGGTGGAACAATAGGCTGATTTGGAGTGGGAGTGACATGTTCATCATCAACGATGGGTTCATCATGTGCATCAACAATTTCATTACCAGATGTATCACCTGTTTCAATAACATGCTCCACCTGAATAGTAGGCTGCTGAATAGTAGGCTGCTGTTCACTCTCAACGGGAACATTAGTAGATGAAACATCATGTAACATAGCAGATTCATTAAAGATAACATTTCTGCTAATAACAACCTTTTGGGTTTCAGGATTCCACAATTTAAAACCTTTAACACCAGATTTATAACCAAGAAAGATGCACTTAACAGCCCTAGGCTCCAACTTTCCATTATCAACATGAGCATAAGCAGTACAACCAAAGACTCGCAACTGTGAATAATCAGCAGGTGAACCAGACCATACCTCAATTGGAGTTTTCTTATTAAGAGCAATAGATGGTGAACGGTTAATGAGATAACAAGCAGTGGAAGTGGACTCAGCCCAAAAACGCCTATGCAAACCTGCATTGGACAACATGCAACGGGCTCTGGAAATAATGGTCCTGTTCATACGCTCAGCAATACCGTTTTGTTGAGGAGTATAAGGAACGGTGTAATGTCTGACAATGCCTTCAGACTTGCAATAATTCTTAAATTGCTTAGAACAAAATTCCATACCATTATCAGTGCGAAGTATTTTTACCTTCCTTTCAGTTTGTCTTTCAACCATAATCTTCCACTCCTTAAAAGCTGAGAATGCTTCATATTTATGCTTCAAGAAATAAGGCCAAACTTTTCTCGAATAATCATCAATAATAGTCAGCATGTAACTAGCACCACCTAGTGACTTCTTGCGAGATGGTCCACATAAATCAGAATGCACATAATCAAGAATGCCTTCAGTTGTGTGAGTCGAAGTGTTGAACTTCACCCTCTTGTGCTTGCCAAAGATACAATGCTCACAAAATTTCAGTTTACCAGGTTCATATCCATCAAGGAGACCTTTCTTGGTTAACTCTGCTAAACCAAGTTCACTCATATGTCCAAGACACATATGCCAAAGGTTAGCAGCATCACAATCAGAATTCTTTGAAACAACTGGAGTAGCGTTACCTGAAACAGTAGAACCTCGAAGGTAATAAAGACCATTGGTCGAACTTAAGTCACCTTTCATCACAACAAGGGAGCTTTTGGTGACTTTTAAAACACTATCTCCACCTGAATACTTGTACCCCTTTGCATCAAGGGCACTCATAGAAATAAGATTTCTCTTCATCTTCGGAATATACCGAACATCTGTCAAAGTTTTGATTATGCCATCGAACATCTTGATTCGAATAGAACCTATGCCTTCAATCTTGCATAGTGAATTATCAAAACCCAAAACGGAACCAGCAGCAGTAGTGGAATCAAAAGTATTAAACCAATCTCTATGTGGACACATATGAAAAGTGCATGCGGTGTCAAGTACCCACTCATCATTGGTCTCAGCACATCCAGCAATAACGACAAGAGCATCATCGGAACTATCATCACGAGCAACGTTAGCAGAATTGTCACCTTGTTTGTTACATTTCCTTTTTTCCTTGTTCTGCAACTTGAAACACTCAGAGATGTCATGCTCGTCTCTCCTGCAATATCTGCAATACTTCTTGTCTCTGGATTGCGACCGGCCCCTGTAGCCGTTCTTACTTTTGCCTCTGTTTCCATTATTGGTGTTCTTCTCCTTTGTCCTGCCACGAACAGATAATCCCTCGGCTTGGGATGAACTTGAACCATCATGAGACACCATTAATTTCATCTTCTCCTTAGAGTTCAAAGCTTCATAAACTTCATCAAGTGTGAGAGTATCACGACTGTATAATATGGTGTCTCTAAAATTGGTATAAGAACTTGGCAGTGAACAAAGTAACATTAAAACAGTATCTTCCTCTTCATACTTAACCTCCATTGCAGCTAGATCAGATATGATCTCTTTAAATTCTGAAATATGATTCAAAACATTACCTCCCTCGGGTGACCTGTGCAGGAATAATTTTTGCTTCAGATGCATCTTGCTGGTGAGATCTTTAGTCATGCAAATCCCTTCCAGCTTTAACCATAGAGCGGCGGCAGTTTTCTCGCTCAAAACTTCCTGCAAAATATTATTATGCAAATGGAGTTGAATTTGTGACAAAGCCTTACAATCAATTCTTTTCTCCTCATCAGTCCAGTCCTGAATTCTATTCTTTCCAAAACTATCCAGTGCTTCATCATAGTCGGACTGTGCCAACAACGCCCGCATCTTGACTTGCCATAGGGTAAACCTTGTGTCATGGTCCAGCAGCGGAAGATCGTACTTCATGGATGCCATGAACCGATAAAACTGTGTACACAAAGTAGTACAAGCGGAAAGAAAATTCTTGATAGAATTAATTAACGCGGAGCAGTGAAATAGAGTAAATAGCACCTGGTAGCTTCCTCGTGTGCACGTAGCAACAGAAGACAAAAATCTGATTTGGAGAAGATGCCTTCACCTGACGTAGTACTAGTAGTTGGCTATTGTAGTACTGATCGCTATGGATTTGGTTAGTCTTCACGTCAGGAAACAAGTAGCAGCAGCAATGATGGATTTCCTCGGGACTTGAAGCAGCAGCGGCAACGTGCATACGAACGGCTGCGGTCTTGACGATTTGTACGTGAACGCCAAAATCGATCTGGCCGCTACGGCAGGTACAGAAGATAATCACGCTGTTGTCTGTCGGTCTCGACTTGATGCAAATCGACTCGGCTCCGGACTTGACGGATCGCCGATCGCGTGCGGCGGCGTAAGACGCAACCCTAATCCTCTCGTCTCAAACCTCGTATCTGAAACTTGGCTCTGATACCACTTGTTAGATAATAACGAGAAATAAATGAGACAGAGAGACACGGATTTTTACGTGAAAACCTTTGCGGGAGAAAACCACGGACGCACGAAGGCGCAATCACTATAATGAAGGAGTATTACAAGCACGAGACGACAGGCCGTCTGAGGTGCGACTACATGGGGTATATAAGAGGGCAATACATGAGAGTCCTTGGAGGACAAGTAAATGAGTTGTACTCGTACGCGTCGACGTCAACGCAAAGACCCACACCGGTTGTACTACGTCTAGTCCAACATGATATAGTTTGGATCACAATTTAACAATTTATGAAACCTGTCGACATTTCTAAAGGAACAGAAACAAGGTAGCTCCGGCTAGCCTATAAAACTTTGCACACCAAGCTGGAAGCCTTCACGTGTTCCAGTGAGAATTCTAATGAGACCCGGAGGCTCCGCGGTGTCGGTCTCTCTGCCGTGTGCCATGCCATCAACAGAGCGGGTTGGTTTTTGCGTGCTCGCTTCTTTCAGTTTGGTTTTCTGTTATTGTGGAGAGCCTGATGCATGGATTGGGTTTGTGGTGGCCATCTATACTTCCAGACTGGTTTGTGTCCCGTGTCCCGAGCCGCCGCTGCACGATTGCCTCTTCTTCCTCGCACCCCGCCTCTTCCGGCTCGCACGTAGCACCTCCCCTACCTCGCAGCTTCTCCCTGCTCCGCCTCACCGCTGTTCAATTCGACGAACCCCTCGACCCTGGCCGGACGCGATGGGCAGGTCGCCGGCAGCCCCAACCCCGACCCCCAGGTCGCCGACAGCATCAATCACGACCCCCTGGTCGCCGGCTGTCCCAATCCCAACCCCCAAGGAGGCGGATGCGTCAATCCCGGCGCTCAGGGTGCCGGATGTGTCGTCGACAGCAGGTGATCCATCAGATTCAAGATACTTGCTTGATTCTTTACTTGAGTCAGTGTATGATGCTTGTTAGAGATTTCCTTTCCATCACATTCAGTGTATGAGAAGACATTTCCATGACTAAATGAGGCCTCAAATACATATGCTGCTTAACCTGGACTCCTTGAGTATGCATGGCCGTGCTATAAGAGTGGTAATTTATGTTTCTGTGATGGGCAATACTGTTCAAATTCGTTTTGCTGCTGAAATTCTGTTCAAAATTGGCCAAACTCTGTCTTACAAACTGGCCAAACACTTGCTCTATTTTTATAAATGCTCTGTACAAAACTGTTCCTTGAATTGGACAGTTTGGTCATTGAAATTTGCATGGCATAAATGAGGTAATACTACATTATGCAAGTGTTCTGATTGAGCAAACTATGAAACACTGATAGATAAATTGCCGGTTATTCATATAACCTAATTTATGTTGCCGCTTTGTTTGGTTTGTGGCTGCTTGACGAATTGACTAGCAATACTGCTTTACGAGAAGTGTTCTGATTGAACAAACCATGAAACGGTATTTCTGAAATGTCGCGATGCTATCTTATCTACAAGAATGAAAATGATGAGCCATGTTTTGTTAATGGACATGGTTCAGATAGCTGCACAGATTGTTAGTATGTAACAATCTGTTTATCTAATTCCATTGTGGGGCACTGGCTCATTCCCAATTGGTCTTGTTCTGACTGTAAGTTCAGACCCACAATGCTAGAGTCCTTTGATTGGAACACTAAGTGTTTGCTTAGAGTTTTTCTCAATTCTCTGTGAACGAAGATGTTATAATAGATAAATTGCCAGCGGCGAGGAGGGAAACGGGGTCTCCATCTGTCCAAATTCCAATTGGTCTTATTTTTTTGCATCTCATATTACTATATTAGTAGTATTCTAGTACTAGTATACCACCAAGGCACCAAACATATATTGGTTCGTGTAAATGGTGGTGAACATTTCTGGGGGGAAATGTCAGGATGTGACAAGAACTTTCTGAGTCCAGGTTTAGCTAGCTGCAAAAACGAATATAAACAGAACTGATCGGCAGAACGCTCATGTATTCGCTGCAAACCTTTTGAGTTCACGCTGGTTATTTTTTTCTAGGGAAGATGGAGGAAGGAGAGAGTGCCAACTAGCATAATATACTGCTTACTGCTTACATGACGGTGAGATATGTTGGTCCAGCTGAAGCAAGGTTTAACTGTTCAAGGTTTAGCAAAACATTTCACAGCTAGTTGTTGAGTTTAGGAGACTGCCATCGCCCGGAGAAGGCAAACAACAGCATTGACAAAAGTTGTGTTCGGCTCATTTGTTTGATGGACTGAACTCCACCATTATTTTCGTTTACCACCTGGAGTATCTATTACCATCGACAACAGCATGATGGAAAAGGCTCAAGGTAAGGCTAGCTAGGTAGGCAGGATCATGAACTTGCAACCAGGCACGCGGATGCAGGAACAACTTCATGGTTTTGTTGGGGGCAAATCTCATCAGAAATAGTTTGCACCTGCTGTGAAAATTTGACTCAAAGTGTACTGTACGAAAAATAATTTCCCATGCCATAAGTGAGGAGCAATCAGTAGTACAACATGTTCTTTCTTTCTTATTCTGCTGTACCTTTATTAATGTCTGAACTTAACTCATCATATTTAACTTGGTTGTGGAAATTTTCAGATCTGAGGAGCACAAGGGTGAACTCTTGCGTGCCATAAAATTTGAGAAGGCTAATGGCCCGGATCTTGAGGAGCACAAGGCTGCTAGTGAGCTCCATGTGGAACCACCAAAGTGCAAGAAAAGGAAGAGAAGTAGGCAGAGTAGCGGCAAGCTTCATGCATCTCAAAGACTGATGGACAGTGAGCTAGCTGTCTACTTTTAAAATGTCCTGATGTCCATATATCAATATCCACTGCCCACAGAAATCAAGTAAAAATGACTAAATGGTTTTTACGTACGAGATCGCCCAGTATTCTATAATAATGAGATCGCCCAGCCAAAAATGCCCATATAAAAAAGACTGATGGACAGTGAGCTAGCTGTCTGCTATTTAAATAAAGATCTCAGAATCTGCAAGCTGACATTTTTTCTCTTATATGGGTTCTGCTAGCTGTCTGCTATTTAAATAAAGATCTCAAAATCTGCAAGCTGACATTTTTTCTCTTATATGATCTCAGAAAAAGTTGTCCAAGGACATGTTCTATGAAGCTACAAAGTTCAGTGTTGCAGTATTGCAGACTGAAAATTTGTTCTATGAAGCCTGACTTGGCGGCCAACATATCCTCGTCGCTTGTCTACTTGATCAGTAGTTGTGTGTTCTCGCCATCGTCGAGACTCTGCAACTTTATATATCTGTGGGCAGAGTTAACCAACAGATGGAACACACTTTAATTGTTGTCTTGGTTTGCAGAGAAGGCCAATTTGGCTCCCGGGCTCAGCTGCACCCGTGCCGACGAAAAAAATCAAAACAAATACTAGAAAAATTCAAAAAATTCCAACTTTTTTTGTGTGGTAGACAATTTGATGCGTGAGGTTCGCTGCAAAATTCAACTCGTTTGGACATTTGAGCATCTGTAGAAAAAAAAGACAAAATTGGGGTCCATAAAAAAGTTTACTGTTCACGAACTGTTTTGACCCGATTTGTCTTTTTTGCTGAGAGCTGCTCAAATGTCCAAATGAGTTGAAATTTGCAGAGGTCCTCACGCAACAAATTATCTAGTACACAATTTTTTTTGGATTTTTTTGATTTTTTTTAGTATTTATTTTGAATTTTTTTCTGAGCGGGAGCATCTGAGCCTGGGCTCAGACGCGGATTTTCGTGGTTTGCACTCTTATTATCCTCTCATAAATCGATTCATCCGTATATGTAACTGAAACTTTAGTGGATTCGATCTATTAATCCCTATATGTAACTGAAGGTTTAGTGGTCGATCAATTCATCCTATATGTTACTGAAGGTTTAGTAGATCTCAAGTGTGATGTTTTCATACTATGCTGCTGCTCAGTTATTTTCATACCATGTTGCAGCTCAGTTATGCATACCAGGTTTATGCAAATGTATTTGTTAGGTGGGGATCCCACTTGTTCCCATCTAATTTATGCTAGAATTGGTGGGATATCCACTTTTTAACATCAGACCATAGTGAGGCGTGGTGGATTGTAGGTGGGACTCCCACCTTGAGTCCCACCTGCAGCGTGACCCATGATCCATCTATGTGTAGAATGAACTGGCAGGAGAATGCACCTGCTGCCTTTGTCGGTCTCTTCATCATTGGGTGCTAGCAGTGTCGGAAAACAACTCATGTGCGTCTCCAAAAGGATGATTCTGTGTACATTCTGGTGTGTATTCAAATGTCTCACTAGTAGAAAAACACCTAATAGTCCCGGTTCATGAACGGGGACTAATGGGCCGTTACTAATACCTCCACCCATTAGTCCTGGTTTAAACAAAAACCGGGACCAATATGCCTCCACGTGGCCCTGTGCGCCGAGCCCAGTCAGGGGTCTTTTGGTCCCGGTTGGTGGCACCAACCGGGACCAAAAAGCATCCACGCGTCAGCATTCCATTGGTTGGGGTTTTTGTTATTTTTTTTTG
>NC_057801.1:687637126-687641859 GCF_018294505.1 Triticum aestivum | reverse complement strand
TTTCATATATTGTGTTAGCTAGCTAATTAATAGAGAGAAGTGTCCTCTCTTATGTCCGTGCTTGGTCGACTCTACGTACTATATATACATAAGTGATCGAGAGAACCATTCAGTACAGAAGTTCATGCATACCGAGAGAAGTGATCGATCGACCTCTCTCCTTCTCCGAGAGATTGGTCGAACAACAAGTATCTGACGCTACTGGCTACATACATGCATGTACAATATGTATAAGATCTCTTATAATTACAATCCCCTAGCAATTGAAATCAATTTCCACATGGTATTCTTCGGCTTTATTGATGACGTGGTCAAGAAAGAATCCCGCCAATTCCTCTTGAATTGCTTTCATGCGATCTGGTTCTAGGAGTTCATTCCGCATCTGCCACGTCTAATTTGAAGAAGGGGGTTAATTAATACATATATATGAATGAAACTCAACAGAAATGATGGTGTAATAAAATGAAATTGTGAATATTATTGCTTACGCACTTCATATTGTTTTTGAGAGTAGCCCCGCTTGTTTTTCAAAGTCGTGTTGTGGATGAACTCGCACACGTAGTATCCACAGAAATCATTCTCTTCTTCCTGCCACAAGCACTTTACGAGAAATAGAGGTCAATCAAACTGATAATGAAGCATTATAAATGGCATTGATGAAAGTATAGCTATAGAATCAACGGGAGATGCGCGCAACTAGCTAGCCATTAGTACTTACTTTCGGGTATGTATATCGCAGCTCCTTCGGCAGTCCCGGAGCTTCTGTGGTGAACTGTTTCCAAACCCTGCAAGACAAAGAAAAAATAATTATTATTACTTGAGATATCAGGAAATGAACAAAAAGTTGCCGATATGGTGCGATAATGATCGATTGAACTTACTTGCTGAGCATTTCAGTCATGTCCGCATAGGATTTGGGATCTTTCCGTCTCGAGTCTAAGACGGTTACTAGTCCACGCTCAAGCTTAATCTCCAGAAGAATATAGTGGTACCTGCGCACACATGCATAACTCATCAATTACATTACTATAACCTCGCTCGAGTAATAAAGGAAACCGAATATGCACACGACAGTAACACTCACTTGCCGTTGTAAGGAAAGAGTATGATATCTTTGTTTTGATTTTTTATTAGTGATTGTAGCACGTTGTCCTCGGCCTCTTTGATGTCCTTTTTAACCAGAAATTCATCTATGATATTTGTGTTAATGAACCCAATATCATAAATTTCTTGTTTTTTGCACTCGATGATCTTCAATCTGCATAATATATTGAGGATAATTAATTATAAATACATGAAATGAAAGAGCCGAGCTATATATAGAGACTTAATGACAGAAATAGTACTTACAGACAGTAGCAAAAGACCATTAGTTTATCGAGGGCCTTTTGATTGAACAACGCGAAGAACTCATCAAATGGAACAGTCAACAGATCATTTGCAACGAGATCGTGCTCCTCTTTAATATGCAGATACAAAGCATTCTTACCCTCAGATTCTCTGCATATTTCCATGTACCAATTATGGAATCTTCGCATCATTGTTGTCAGAGATTTTTCATCTTTGACGAGAGGCTTCCCGTACTCGTATCTGTGTTCGTCCACCTCCAAGAAATCAGGAAGTGCATCGTCAGGCAGGTAATCGTCAAGATTTCCATAACCGTCCACCGTCCCCGGAGCATTAGACACATTGAGCGGGGGGCACGATTGCTGTGCTTGTTCGCCGAGCTAGGCAATTTTCCCCCCTTTGCTCGTTCTTTTGACCTTTTAGCACTGTCAGTAGTTCCCGACCGCTAGGCTTGGAGATATGTCTATTCAGTAATGCGCTCATAGTTGGTTCTCGGCGGAGACTTTGGTGGTTTCCTCAGGGCATCGGTAGTGCGCTTTGCTTTCACCGGATCTACCTTCTCCTCCGGAGGTGGATGTCTCTTTGCTTTCACCCCTTCAAAGAACTCCTTCACGTGGGTCCGCATAATCGTATCGTTTTCCTCCTCGTACCTCTCGTACGGTAACTTCTCTAGAGGCTTGAGAGATGATGGACCGTATTTGTATTGCCTCCCGCCTCTGGTTGTGCTGCTAGACACCGGAGCAGACGGAGCGGCTGCGGCATCTGTCTTCTTTCGTGCTTGCTTACGAGGAGGAGGAGAAGGAGTACGACGCGCCGGAGCAGCCGGGGCGGCGGCGGGTCTCTTCCGCCCTTGCTGGTGAGGCGGAGAAGGAGGATGCTGCTGGCTTCTCGGGAGCACCGGCGCAGGCGGAGAAGGAGGCAGAGTGCCGCCATGCGCCGGAGAAGGAGGCGGAGTGCCGCCACGCGTGTCCTGATCGTCACTCACCGGAGGAGGAGGCGGTGGAGGAGGCGGAGTGCCCTGACTCGCCGGAGCAGGAGGAGGAGGCGGAGGCGTCCAGTTCAGAAGGTTGATGAGCTCCTTCTTCCATAGGCATGGAGTCTTCAGAGCAGAACCCAGCCTAGTCTCCCCTTCACCGGTAGGGTGGTCAAGCATGAGGTCCTCAAATCCCTCCGTTATTTCATCCACCATCACCTTAGCATATCCTTTTGGAATCGGCTGGCAGTGATAAATTGTGCCGGGTCCACTAGGATAAACTTGGCCAACAGCCGCCTTGACCTTCAAAGTCATCCATCCCGCCATATGTGGCAATTTTGAGACTCCGTGATACCATCCATGGGATAGCTGGCAGGAGCCGTCAAGACATGCTCCGACTGAAGCAGCTCGGTGGAAGCCACGCTGCTTCTCCGCTGAGATGGCGGGGTAGCTTCGGGGAAAGCTTTGGCAGGTCGTTTGCTGCGATCTGCTGCTTCTCGTTCCTCTTCTCGATCCTCTAGCCCCATTACCCTTTCGTGCAGCGCCTGCAGTTGGTCCTGCTCCAGTTTCTTCCTCCTCTCATGGGTTTTGTAACCCCCTGCGTCCGGAAAACCAACCTTCCACAGAATGGAGCCTGGCGTGCCTCGTGTCCGTCTAGGGTGCTCATGATTCCCAAGGGCCATTGTGAGCTCGTCCTTCTCCCTGTTTGGAAGGAACGTCCCTCGCTGCGCTGCATCGATATAGTGTCGAAGGTTCTTGACTGGTATTTCCAGTTGCTCGTCCGTCCACTGGCAAAACCCTGTTACAGGGTCCAAGGTTACGCCAGACCCGAAGAACCAAGTCTGGCAACGGTCTTGCCATCTCATTGTCTCTGGTTCGATCCCTTTTTGAAGCAGATCATTTCAGCCTTGGACCACTTAGGCCGGGCTTGCAGGTAGCCACCTGACCCCGTGCGATGGTGAAGCATCTTCTTCGCAGCATTTTTCTTGTTTGTCTCCGACATCTTCTTACTCTTTTCCGATGTCTTGTGGGCGACAAATGCGGGCGAGTGATCTTTGATCTTCTCATATTTGCCGATGAATTCTGGTGTCTTTTTATTTTTGACAAACTGGTTCAGCTCTTTCCTCCACCTCCTCATTAGGGTTGCCATCTTCTTAAGAGCACAAGACTTGATTAATTCCTCTTTAACTGGCTTCTCCGGATCCTCCTCTGGTGGTAGGCTGAAATTTGCCTTCAGCTCAGTACAAAGATATTCTTTCTACATATCATTGACATAAGACACCTCAGGGTCTTCCTCCTTAGGCTTATACCATTGCTGGATGCTGATCGGGATCTTCTCCCTAACAAGAACCCCGCACTGAGAAGAAAATGCCTTCCTTGTCCGGATGGGTTCAATCGGTTCGCCGTCAGGCACGATTTCTATGATCTTAAACTTTTCATCCGAGCTCAACTTTTTCTTCGGGCCTCGTCTCCTTACCGAAGTTGTGCTCGATCCGGAGGGCTAGAAATTATAAGGAAGAAAGACGAGAGTAATTAATATATGTACATATACCAAAACAATGGAAGCATCAATTAACTAGTCAGCACGGGCTTAACTAATATATATATATCTGGCCGGGCTCGGTTCGGTCACCGGAGCAGTCAGCACGGTCTCCTTCTTGTTCCTCCATTGTGTCACCGGAGCCATCATGAACATAGTCCTGTTCTTGTACCGACATTAATGGGCCGAAGCCATCATGAACATAGCCCTCTTCTTCACCCCGTTCTTCCAGCTGACCAACGGTGTCGAGGAGAAATGACGCAACTTCATCCCTTCCATTTGTGATTATGTCCCTCAATATCGCTTCTGTTTCTTCGTCTCGGCAGTGCTCCATAGTTTCTGCAAATATTTACAACATGTTTATATATGGTACAGATGGCAAACGTAGAACTAGCCAGCTAATCACAATAAGGAATCATGTTAGTGGCCTCGACGCTGCTTCTCTAGGGTTTGGGGTCGCCTCGACACAACAACGCTTCGAGAGAGTTAATTTGTCGGGTAGGGGCGCGGCGGGAGGGGGTAGGAGACCAACATCGTTTTCTCTCTAGGGTTTGGGTGTCCTCGAGAGTTTTGGTCGAGCGAGAGGGCCGAGGGGGGGGTATTTATATCGACCGCCCCTCATGTCGAAGTTATCTCGAGGGGGTTATATCGACAACGACGCGACAACGACGAGAAAGGAAAATAATTAAGGAAAAGGAAGAAAAGAGGAAGAAGGAAGAAGGAAGAAAGAAGAAGAAAAAGAATGAGAGGAAAAAGGAAAATAAGAAGATGAAGAGGAGAGGAAGAAGAGGAGAAATAAATAAGAAGAGGAAAAAAGAAGAATTTTTTTTTCTTCTCCTCCTCTATTCCTTTCTTCTTCTCCTCTTTTTTTTT
>NC_057801.1:687635501-687636493 GCF_018294505.1 Triticum aestivum | reverse complement strand
CATCTTCTTATTTTCCTTTTTCCTCTCATTCTTTTTCTTCTTCTTTCTTCCTTCTTCCTTCTTCCTCTTTTCTTCCTTCGACCCTCGATCCCTCGACCCTAGAAACCTCGAACCCTCGACCCTGAAACCCTCGACCCTTGACCCCTTAACGACCCTCGACCCTCTACCCTCTACCCTAGTTCCCGACCCTCGACCCCTCGGCGATCCTCGACACCCTCATTCCCGATAAAAATTAAGAAGAAGAAGAAAAAAAGAGGAGAAAAAAAAGGAGAAGAAGCTCCTTTATTCCTTCTTCTTCTCCTCTTTTTTTTTCTTCTTCTTTCTCTTCTTCCTCTCCTCGTCTTCTCCTTCTTCTTCTCCTTCTTTCTCTACTTATTTTCCTTTTCCTTATTTTACTTTTTCCTCTCCACTAACATAAAATGCACTATCCTAAAATGCAACAAACATAAAATGCACTAAATTGATCAACTAACCTAAAATCAGTGATAAAATATACTAACCTAAAATCGATATCTACTAACAACTTAAAAAAATAATACATATATGAAAAAATGCATATATGAAAAAAAACATCATCATATCATCAACAGAAAAAATAGTATTTTTTCTAAAAATCTATCTTTTGCATATATACATCAACATATATATACACTAACCTAAAATGCACAAAAATGCTATCGGAGAGGGGGTATATCGACCCCGCTCATGTATCCACATACATACATCTATACATACATATATACTTACATATATGTATAAATTTTTGCAGATATAAACTTTTGCATATATAAAGTTTTTCTAAAATCTAACTTTTGCATATATGAACATATATACAAAGAGAACATATACATATATACACAGAGAACATATACATAAAATGCACAAAAAATAAGAGGAAAGGGCGCCGGCGGCCAGACCGAAGGCGGCGGCGTGTGGTCGGGGCGACGGCGACGGGGTTGGGGAAGGGGCGGCGCGCGCGGCGACGGCGACGG
>NC_057801.1:687634768-687635491 GCF_018294505.1 Triticum aestivum | reverse complement strand
CTCTCCTCTTCTTCATCTTCTTATTTTCCTTTTTCCTCTCATTCTTTTTCTTCTTCTTTCTTCCTTCTTCCTTCTTCCTCTTTTCTTCCTTTTCCTTATTTTACTTTAAATTTCTCCTCTACACTAACCTAAAATGCACTAACCTAAAATCGATATCTACTAACAACTTAAAAAAATAATACATATATGAAAAAATGCATATATGAAAAAAAAACATCATCATATCATCAACAGAAAAATAGTATTTTTTCTAAAAATCTATCTTTTGCATATATACATCAACATATATATACACTAACCTAAAATGCACAAAAATGCTATCGGAGAGGGGGTATATCGACCCCCCTCATGTATCCACATACATACATCTATACATACATATATACTTACATATATGTATAATTTTTTGCATATATAAAGTTTTTCTAAAATCTAACTTTTGCATATATGAACATATATACACAGAGAACATATACATATATACACAGAGAACATATACATAAAATGCACCAAAAAATAAGAGGAAAGGGCGCCAGCGGCCGGACCGAAGGCGGCGGCGTGTGGTCGGGGCGACGGCGACGGGGTTGGGGAAGGGGCGGCGCGCGCGGCGACGGCGACGGGGTCGGGGAAGGGGCGGCGCGCGCGGCGACGGCGACGGGGTCGGGGAACGGGTGGCGCACACGGCGACGACGACGGGGTCGGGGCAGGGGCGGCGCGCGCGGC
>NC_057801.1:687621911-687634697 GCF_018294505.1 Triticum aestivum | reverse complement strand
CGGGGCCGGCAAGGGCGGCGGGCGCGGCGACGGTGTCAGGGCAGTGGCTCGACGGCGGCGACGGCGAGGTGGACCAGCCTGACGGCGTCGGGGCAGGGCTCGGCGGCGACGGCGACGAGGAGCAGAAGGCGTCGGGGCGAGAAGAAACAGATGGATTTTGGCGAAAACTGCTAAGTGCTGTATATATAGCAAGAGCACTGGTCCCGGTTCATGGCACAAACCGGGACGAATGCCCCCCTTTAGTCCCGGTTGGTGCCACCAACTGGGACCAAAGGCCTCTTTTTCGGCAGCCCAAAGGGCGGGAACCGGCGGCCTTTGGTCTCGGTTGGTGGCACCAACCGGGATTAATGCCCCCCTTTAGTCCTGGTTGGTGCCACCAACCGGGACCAAAGGCCTCTGTGCTGCCCGCCTCGGGGCCAAAGTTTAGTCCCACCTCGCTAGTTGAGAGGGGCGCGCAGTGGTTTATAAGCCCCACTGCCGCACCCCTCTCGAGCTCCTCTCCACCGCAGGCTTTTGGGCCTACTTGCTGTTGCTTTGCCTGATGGGCCTTCTGGGCCTACTGCGGGCCTGAATCCTGGCCCATAGTAGGGTTTCTAGTCGTATTCAGGCCGTGGGGGCCCAGTAGGAGGCATTTTTTTTGTTTTTTTGTTTTCTTTACTTATTGTTGCTATATTTATTTTTTTCCAGTTTTTTTCTTTTGTTTTCTGCATTATTTATTTTCTTTTGTTTTTTGCTTTATTTTTTAATTGTTTTTGCTTTTAGTTTTAGGAAAATTATAAACTTTCTGTTAGTGCCAATTAGTTTTAATTATTACGAGGGCCGAACCATAAGACATTAAAGCATTTCAAATGAACTCTGAAAAAGTTGAAAGTTGGCATGGTATCATAAATTGACCCACATAGCATGTGCATGTACAAAACGGACAATGGTATCATACTCGCCAGTTACAAAGTTGGCATGGTATCATCATAATAGTTGCGGGAGAAAGTCTTCACTTTTTCTTCGCTTGTGTCATTTGCTTATTGCGCCGTAACCATGGATAATCTTCATCGTTTATCAGGATGCTGGGGTCAGCCTTGACTTTGAAGGGAGGAATTTCATGGAACTTTTCATAATCTTCAGACATGTCTGTCTTGTCCTCCACTCCCACGATGTCCCTTTTTCCTGAAAGAACTATGTGGCGCTTTTGCTCACCGTATGATGTATTCTCTTCCTTATCTTTTCTCTTTCTCGGTCTGGTAGACATGTCCTTCACATAGATAACCTGTGCCACATCATTGGCTAGGACGAACGGTTCGTCAGTGTACCCAAGATTTTTCAGATCCATTGTTGTCATTCCGTACTGTGGGTCTACCTGTACCCCGCCTCCTGACAGATTGACCCATTTGCACTTAAACAAAGGGACCTTAAAATCTACTCCGTAGTCAAGTTCCCATATGTCCACTATGTAACCATAATATGTGTCCTTTCCCCTCTCGGTTGTTGCATCAAAGCGGACACCGCTGTTTTGGTTGGTGCTCTTTTGATCTTGGTCAATCGTGTAAAATGTATTCCCATTTATCTCGTATCCTTTCCAAATCAATACAGTCAAAGATGGTCCCCTGGACAACAAGTACAACTCATCACAAACAGTGTTGTCACCTCTGATACGTGCTTCCAACCAACTGCTGAAAGTCCTGATGTGTTCACATGTAATCCAGTCGTCGCACTGCTCCGGGTGTTTGGAGCGCAGATTGTTCTTGTATTCATCGACATACGGGGTCACCAAGGTAGAGTTCTGTAGAACTGTGTAGTGTGCTTGAGACCAAGAATATCCGTCCCTGCATATTATTGAGTCCCTTCCAAGCAAGGTTGTCAGAATCACGATTTTGAATCGGATCGGAGCTCCGATGGTAGGATCGCAAATTGTAGAATCTTAACTATCAGGATCGTAGAAACGTAGATCCTATGAACTAAAATCGTAGAATCAGAGGGCTTACTTTGGATCGTAAAGTCGTAGAATCGTATAGCAGAATCGCGATTCCGACAACCTTGCTTCCAAGCGTGCCTTTTCCAGTCAGTCTCCCCTCATACCGTGATTTAGGGAGACCTATCTTCTTAAGGTCAGGAATGAAGTCAACACAAAACCCGATGACATCCTTTGTTTGATGGCCCATGGAGATGCTTCCTTCTGGCCTAGCGCGGTTACGGACATATTTCTTTAGGACTCCCATGAACCTCTCAAAGGGGTACATATTGTGTAGAAATACGGGGCCCAGAATGACAATCTCGTCAACTAGATGAACTAGGACGTGCGTCATGATATTGAAGAAGGATGGTGGGAACACCAGCTCGAAACTGACAAGACATTGCACCACATCACTCCTTAGCCTTGGTATGATTTCTGGATCGATCACCTTCTGAGAGATTGCATTGAGGAATGCACATACCTTCACAATGGCTAATCGAACGTTTTCTGGTAGAAGCCCCCTCAATGCAACCGGAAGCAGTTGCGTCATAATCACGTGGCAGTCATGAGACTTTAGGTTCTGAAACTTTTTCTCTGTCATATTTATTATTCCTTTTATATTAGACGAGAAGCCAGTCGGGACCTTCATACTAAGCAGGCATTCAAAGAAGATTTCCTTCTCTTCTTTGGTAAGAGCATAGCTGCCAGGACCTTCATACTGCTTTGGAGGCATGCCGTATTTTTCGTGCAAACGTTGTAGGTCCTCCCGTGCCTCAGCTGTATCTTTTGTCTTTCCATACACGCCCAAGAAGCCTAGCAGATTCATGCAAAGATTCTTCGTCACGTGCATCACGTCGATCGAAGAGCGGACCTCTAGGTCTTTCCAGTAGGGTAGGTCCCAAAATATATATTTCTTCTTCTACATGGGTGCGTGTCCCCCAGCGTCACTCGGAACAGCTAGTGCGCCGGGACCCTTTCCAAAGATTACGTGTAAATCATTGACCATAGCAAGTATGTGATCACCGATACGCATGGCGGGCTTCTTCCGGTGATCTGCCTCGCCTTTGAAATGCTTGCCTTTCTTTCGACATTGATGGTTGGTCGGAAGAAATCGACGATGGCCCAGGTACACATTCTTCCTGCAGCTTGCCAGGTATATACTATCGGTGTCAAGTAAACAGTGCGTGCATGCGTGGTATCCCTTGTTTGTCTGTCCTGAAAGGTTACTGAGAGCGGGCCAATCGTTGATGGTCACGAACAGCAACGCCTTTAGGTTAAATTCCTCCCGTTTGTGCTCATCCCACGTACGTACACCGTTTCCATTCCACAGCTGTAAAAGTTCTTCAACTAATGGCCTTAGATACACATCAATGTCGTTGCCGTGTTGCTTAGGGCCTTGGATGAGAACTGGCATCATAATGAACTTCCGCTTCATGCACATCCAAGGAGGAAGGTTATACATACATAGAGTCACGGGCCAGGTACTGTGATTGCTGCTCTGCTCCCCGAAAAGATTAATGCCATCCGCGCTTAAAGAAAACCATACGTTCCTTGGCTCACTTGCAAACTCATCCCAGTACTTTCTCTCGATTTTCTCCACTGCGACCCGTCAGCGGGTGCTCTCAACTTCCCGTCTTTCTTACGGTCCTCACTGTGCCATCGCATCAACTTGGCATGCTCTCTGTTTCTGAACAGACGTTTCAACCGTGGTATTATAGGAGCATACCACATCACCTTCGCAGGAACCCTCTTCCTGGGGGGCTCGCCGTCAACATCACCAGGGTCATCTCGTCTGATCTTATACCGTAATGCACCGCATACCGGGCATGCGTTCAGATCCTTGTACGCACCGCGGAAGAGGATGCAGTCATTAGGGCATGCATGTATCTTCTGCACCTCCAATCCTAGAGGGCATACGACCTTCTTTGTTGCGTATGTACTCTCGGGCAATTCGTTATCCTTTGGAAGCTTCTTCTTCAATATTTTCAGTAGCTTCTCAAATCCTTTGTCAGGCACAACATTCTCTGCCTTCCACTGCAGCAATTCCAGTACGGTACCGAGCTTTGTGTTGCCATCTTCGCAATTGGGGTACAACCCTTTTTTGTGGTCCTCTAACATGCGATCGAACTTCAGCTTCTCCTTTTGACTTTCGCATTGCGTCCTTGCATCGACAATGACCCGGCAGAGATCATCATCATCGGGCACATCATATGGTTCCTCTTGATCTTCAGCAGCTTCGCCCGTTGCAGCATCATCGTGCACATCGTCTGGTTCCTCTTGATCTTCAGTAGCATCACCGTATTCAGGGGGCACATAGTTTTCATCGTACTCTTCTTCTTCGCTGTCTTCCACCATAACCCCTATTTCTCCGTGCCTCGTCCAAACATTATAGTGTGGCATGAAACCCTTGTAAAGCAGGTGGGTGTGGAGGATTTTCCGGTCAGAGTAAGACTTCGTATTCCCACATATAGGGCATGGACAACACATAAAACCATTCTGCTTGTTTGCCTTAGCCACTTCGAGAAAATCATGGACGCCCTTAATGTACTCGGAGGTGTGTCTTGAATCGTACATCCATTGCCGGTTCATCTGCGTGCATTATATATAATTAAGTGTGTCAAAAATCATTACAGAACATCATGAGTAGATAATTAAGTGACCAAATTAATAGAAGTTCATCATCACATTACAATCAAAGTACATACATAGTTCTCATCTAACAACATAAAGCTCTGCAGAGCATCTAAATTAATTAAACCATACACTGAAACTATGTAAAACATTTCAATGCGAAAACAAATGCGATCATAATCGCAACCAATGTAACAACTGATCCAACGGTATAATGATACCAAGCCTCGGTATGAATGACATATTTTCTAATCTTTCTAATCTTCAAGCGCATTGCATCCATCTTGATCTTGTGATCATCGACGACATCCGCAACATGCAACTCCAATATCATCTTCTCCTCCTTAATTTTTCTAATTTTTTCCTTCAACAAATTGTTTTCTTCTTCAACTAAATTTAACCTCTCGACAATAGGGTCGGTTGGAATTTCCGGTTCAACAACCTCCTAGATAAATAAAATCTATGTCACGTTGGTCGGCATAATTATCATAAACAATAAATGAACCAATAGTTATGAAAAGATAATATATACCATATCTGAATCATAGACAGGACGAGGGCCGACGGGGGCGGATACCAAAACCATCGCACTATATAAGATGCAATAATAAAAGCAAGAAAATTAAGATTTTTTTCCTTTCAGAAAGAAGATAAGAACAAGAGGCTCACCACGGTGGTGCCGGCGACGAGATCGGCGCGGGCGATCGACGGCGGTGAAGACGGGGACGGGACGTTACGGACCGCTAAACCTAGACAAATATTGAGGAAAATGGAGTTTGGAGGTCGAGCTTGGAGAGGAGAAAGCTTAAGTAGTGTGGCTCGGGCATTTCATCGAACACCTCGTGTGCATAGTAGGTGAGCTAGAGCACCACAAAGCTCTCCCCTCGCCGGCCACGAAAAACAGAGCACTGGGAGTGCTCTGCTCGCGGGCGAGGGGTAGATATAGGCAACTAATTGGTCCCGGTTCATTCCACGAACCGGGACTAAAGGGCAGCCTTTGGTCCCGGTTCATTCCACCAACTGGGACCAATGGTGGTGGGCCAGGAGCGAGGCCCATTGGTCCCGGTTCGTCCCACCAACCGGAACCAATAGGTCCTGCCGAACCGGGACCAATGGCCCACGTGGCCCGGCCGGCCCCCGGGGCTCACGAACTGCGTCCAATGCCCCCATTGGTCCCGGTTCTGGATTGAACCGGGACTAATGGGCTGACCCGGCCTGGACCATTGCCCCCTTTTCTACTAGTGTCTCCTGAATTCAAACAAGAAATTTTTGCGAAACCTATAATGGCTCCTTCATGGTTTCTGTTTATGGAAATTGGGGAAATTCCATTTTGCTCAAAACAAAATGGTTCTGGGGCTTGAGGGAACTGGTGAGGATTTATGTGATCTTGTTCATACTTTACTAAGCCCGGCATCAATGGGAACTGTAGTAATGTACAATATTTTCTGTCAATTTGGTCCCTCGGCTATTGATTAAGCTTTTCATTAGTCCCCTGTTATCAAAACAAATAAATTTGAGCCATAGCTTGTGATAGCAGATTTACTCCCAACCTTACAAAAAGTGTTATGGTTGATGATGTGGCAGTGGTTCCTCACCGGTATGGCGTAATCATTTAAAAATGAACAAATCATGGAAATAAAAAACAATTGTAAAAAAATCATGGTGAAGTCGGAGAAAACAGAACACATGAAGAAAACTTCAGAAATGTTCTAGAGAAGTTACAAAAACATCTCAGAATAGGAAATGTGAGAAAATACATCCCGACAGTAATCTTAGTATGTACCCTGCACTAATGATTATTCTTTTATGAGCACTTCCAAAAGTAATCTTAATATGAGCAAATAAATTATACAAGTATATACAAAATTCAGAAGCATTCTCGTAAAAGAATAATCAAGAAAACTCGTGAAAATTCATGATCATTCGCTCAAATCACTATATTCCTGAATTTCCTTGATTGTTCCTCAATATTTTGTGAGTTTTCTCAAATTTCATGCCTTCCTCCAAAATATTTCTGTGCTTTCCTTTTCTTTATCTTGTACTCCCTATGTCTCAAAATAAGTATCGGTGATTTAGTACAAAGTTAGTATAACTTTGTACTAAATTAACGATACTTATTTTGAGACGGAGGGAGAAAAAAAATCATTTCATAAGGACTCCAATTATTTTCTATGCTCTTCTAGAACATCTTAGCTTTAGAGAATCAACATGTAGTTGGATGATTAGGAGTCCCACTAGGAATAAAACCCCAGATCATAGAACTTGTATGTCTCATTAAGACGAAATAATAGTTTTAGCGGGAGCCGACGATCCCGTCAACAACAAGACGCATGTGGTGACATTTCGTCAATCTTGAAGTTTCATGATTCTGGTCTTCACTAGGCGCTGCGTGTAGTGGTGGTGTGTTTGCGTCTATGTTGTACTCCGTCTTTCTAAAAAAAATGCTCCCTCTTATTTTCTATATTTCTATGATGTTTTTCAGAAATCATCATATGATCGAGCTCCTAACATAGTTAACTCCCTAAGCCTGACTTTCTAAGACAATACAACACTAATTTCATTGGTACGTAAACCTGCTGACCTTGACCTGCCTGCCGGCCGGCCGGCCGGCCGCGACTGCATTTCCGTTGCCTTGGTACAATGTGCTACCGTCTACAAGACTTCAGAGACTAACATGAAAAATACTATATGCCCTATTGGAGGGATTCTCCCTTTTAAAAGCCCTGCGCCCGTTCAATCTTTGCAGGCGGTGGCTTCTGCTCTGGCTGCATCAACTGGTGAGTTTCCCGAAACATCTCATCATGTCCAAGAATTATTTCTTATTTTTCAAGTAGCGTGTTCAAGTCTTCTTACACAAGCTGCAGGTTTTGGCCGAGCAGAGCTGCTGTTTGTTTCACTCCATGCTTGCGATGGCTGATGATATCAAGTTCCTCCTTTTGGTTTTACTCTTGAGCTGCTCAACGTTGTGTTTTGGTTCTGAAGCTGATATCCAGTGTCTGAAGTCTGTGCAACAATCAGTGAATGATCCCAACGGTGTACTCAAATCCTCATGGATCTTTAAAAATGCCACCGAAGGTTACATCTGCCTCTTTACTGGTGTGGAATGTTGGCACCCCGACGAGAATAGGATTTTCTCTCTGCGTTTGGGCAACCTTGGACTTCAAGGTTCATTTCCTCGTGGTCTACAGAACTGTTCAAGCGTGACAGGCATGGACCTGTCAAATAACAATTTGTCAGGACCAATCCCTCAGGAAATTTCACGGGAGATGCCGTATCTGACATTTCTCGATCTTTCGTACAATAGCTTTTCGGGTTCAATCCCACAGAATATCTCAAATATGACATATCTGAATCTCCTCAATCTCCAGCATAACCAACTTAGCGGTCAAATTCCACCGCAATTCGATTTGCTTACTCGGTTAATCGCATTCAATGTAGCGGAGAACTTGTTATCAGGGCCTATTCCTCCTTTGCTACAGAACTTTCCGGCTTCGAACTTTGCTGGTAACCAAAGGCTTTGTGGTGCACCATTGCATGATTGTACCCCCTCGAGGAGGAGATGGAGGCCGGTACGAATCAAGCTGCACAGGCTCAACGACCAGTCGAGCATCGGAGTGGCCGTCGGATTCGTCATGGGGTTTTTGGTGGCCTTCTACTTCCCGCGCTGCTTCGTCTGTTCCGTGAGGCTCCGAGCCTACGTCGTCCGCATATGATTCACTCGTCGTTCTAAAACTTCTTCTGCCATAGATTCGGGAGGCCAAATGAGCACTTCCGACAGTAATCTTAGTATGTTCCTTGCAGCAACGGTTGTCTTAATTCACATGATATGTATGCCCGGCAACTAGCCACACTGCCGGTGTTTGTAAATACATACAGTATGTCAAGTTCAACTCTTCTAGAAAGATGCGAGGCATCAACTGGCCGTGATTAGTATGTACCCTGCCGGCATTTCTAAAGGAACACAAACAGGGCAGCTCCGGCTAGCCTATAGCAGTGTTTTTCTCCCAATTTCATGCTTTGCCCTTCTTGAACGTATGCATACCGGTCGTCTTTGTACCGGCAGGATGTCCCAAGGGAGTACATTGAAAGGCTTTGCCGACCAAGCTGGATACTTTCCCGTGCTCCGGTGAAAATTCTACGGAGACCCGAGGGTCTTGATGCCGGGGTTGGTGTCTCTGTCGTGTGCCATCAACAGAGCAGATTGGTTTTTGTGTAAGCTCGCTTCTTTCAGTTTCGTTTTCTATTATTGTGGAGAGCCTGATGCATGGATTGGGTTTTGTTACGATCCTTCACTCACGGTGACACACCGAGTAGCTCAGATTCGTGAGATAGATACAAGGTTCAGAGTTTCAGGTTGGAAGGAGAGGAAGAACAGGAGGGTTCAGAAGTTTCAGATTTACAATCCACGATGATGCCCTCTCCCAGTTCTTTTCCTAAGCTACATAGGCCCTGCCTGTTTCGCTGGACACAGCCAGCTCCCCGCCTCTACTGGACCGCCCTGTTGTTGGGCTTCTTCCACCTGGGCCTTGACAGGGTCACGTCCGTGACATTCCCCTCCGCTTCAGGAACTGCTTGACCCCAAGCAGAAGCATTTGGAAACTCTTGCATTACTCGTTGTTTGTTCTCCCAGGTCGACCATGACGATGGTAGCCCTGTCCACTGAATCTGCACCAACTCGACAGTTGAATTACCAGCAGGAATGTGCTTGGAATCGAGTACCTGAAGTGGTTGAGGTGGACATTCCAGATGCACATGTACTTGGTAAATCTGGTTGAACAATAACCGTTGCTGGCACAGCCTTTTTGAGCATGGAGACATGAACGACCGGATGAATTTGACTGCCAGGTGGTAACTCCAGTTTATAAGCTACTGCACCCACCCTTGCTAGTACCTTGTAGGGACCAAAGAATTTGTAACTTAGTTTCTGATGGGATCTGCGAGCCACCGTGGTTTGAACATAGGGTTGCAGCTTCAAATATACTTGTTCTCCTACTTCAAAGGAGCATTCACAGCGATGTTTATCCGCCTGACTCTTCATTTGTTGTTGAGCTCGAAGTAATTGCTGCTGAATGAGGTTAGTCATGTCATCCTTGTCACGAAGCCACGCATTCAAATCAGGGACCGCACCAGAAGTACCCTCAGAAATACCAAATGCTTAGGTTTATATCCATAAAGGACTTCAAATGGGGAACGACCGAGAGCTGAATGGAATGTGGTATTATACCAGAAATCGGCTAAAGGGAGCCACTGTGACCATTTTGTTGGGCAGGCTTGTGTCATACACCGCAAGTAAGTTTCCATGCACTGGTTGAGTCTTTCGGTTTGCCCATCCGTTTGTGGATGATAACTGGAGCTCATGTTCAATATAGTGTCCGTGAGTTTGAATAACTGCTGCCAGAAAGCACTGATGAATACTTTGTCTCGATCCGAAATAATAACATTCGGGAGACCATGCAACTTGTAGATATGACCCACAAACAGCTGAGCAACTGAAGCAGCTGTGTAAGGATGGGCCAATGCTAGAAAATGGCCATACTTGCTGAATTTATCTATGATAACAGTATAGTATCATGCCTTGCGGACTTTGGTAGGCCCTCCACAAAGTCAAGCCTGATAATTTTCCATGCTCTAGTTGGAATAGGTAATGGCTGCAGCTGACCGGATGTAGCAACACGCTCTGTTTTGGCTTGTTGACACACAATGCATTGAGCCACATACTTTTGCACATCTTGCTTCATATTAGCCCAAGCAAAAAGAGAACGAATCTTGTGATAAGTAGCAGTCACGCCACTATGGCCACCTATACCACTCGAATGTAATGCTAGTAGCACTGCCTGTTTTGCTTCTTCGTGATTGCCAATCCAAATCCTGTCTTTGAGCTTAATGACCCCCTCATGGAGAGTAAAGCCCTTGTCATCAGGACTAACCACACTCAATCTTGTGAGCAATTGTTTCACTTCTGGATCGTGCGAGTAGCTGTCAATGATGACTTCTAACCATTTAGGTTGACCTCGAGATATGGCATTGAGTTCAGAGTCTTGTGGTGTCCTAGAAAGAGCATCAGCAACAGTGTTCAAGGAGCCTTGCTTGTACCTCACCTGATATTGCAACCCAAGCAACTTGCAAAACGCTTTATGTTGAATGCTATTTGTTAACTGTTGTGACTCCAAATGAACCAAACTCTTGTGATCGGTGTATATAGTAAATGGAAGATGCTGCAAATATGATCGCCATTTGTCAACAGCCATGATGAGTGCTAAGCATTCTTTTTCATACGTCGATAGTGCTTGAGCTCATGGACTGAGAGCTTTGCTGAGAAAAGCAATTGGATGACCTTTTTGAGATAACACTGCCCCAATCCCTACGCCGGATGCATCAGTATGTAGATCAAATGGAAGGTGAAAATCGGGGAGTGCCAAGACTGGTGCAACTACAAGTGCAGCTTTGAGAGTGTGGAATGCTTGATCTGTGGTGGTTGTCCATAGAAATTGCACATTCTTCTTCAACAATTCAGTCAATGGTCTGCTTATGACTCCATAGATAACAATGAATTTTCTATAATAACCTGCCAAGCCTAGGAATGACCTCAATTGCTTGATAGAGCTGGGGGTAGGCCACTCCTGAATGGCTGTGATCTTACTAGGAGTCGTAGCTACTCCTGCAGCATTAATCACATGGCCTAGATATTCCAATTCCGTTTGAGCAAACAAGCACTTGGACTGCTTAACAAACAAGCTATTTTCTTTGAGAATTGCAAAAACTTCCTTCAACAGCTTCTCATGTTCTTCTAATGTTTTAGTGTATATTAGAATATCATCCATAAATACCAATACTCCATGTCTAAGTAATGCAGCAAAAAGCAGATTCACCACCGATTGGAAAGTGGCTGGGGCATTGGTGAGACCAAACGACATTACTTTAAACTCCCAATGCCCATGATGAGTCTTGAACGCTATTTTGAACTCTTCCCCTTCCACTAACCTAATCTGGTGATATCCACTGCGGAGGTCGAGCTTGGTAAAATATTTAGCCCCTGCCAGTTCATCCAACAACTCTTCTACCAATGGAAGGGGGTACTTGTTCTTCACTGTGAGAGCGTTAAGATATCTGTAGTCCACACAGAAACGCCATCCCCCATCTTTCTTCTTGACCAAAATCACCGGAGAAGCAAAGGGGCTGTTGCTTACACGGATGACTCCCCGGGTTAACATATCTTTGATCTGTTTCTCTATCTCATCTTTTTGTGCAGGTGTGTATCTATATGGCTTCTTCTGTACTGGCACTGCCCCTGGTATGAGTGGAATTGAATGATCAAATGGTCGAGAAGCAGGTAGTTAAGTGGGCTCCTGGAAGGTGTCTGCATACTAATCAAGAACATTCTGAATGTTTTTTGGTGGTTTTGTCACACTTGTCATTTCTTTGTTCCTATCCAATTGAATGATTTGGGCTACTGCTCCCCCTGTTGCACCATGAAATTGAGCTCTTTGGTGGAAATCTTGGGACAGTGAGTAGTGTTGTTCTTGACACCTCTGAGGGTAATCCTTTTTCCTTCATGCCAAAACCGCATGGTTTTCAGACGCCAGTCTATCCACATCTTGCCCTGTCCACATGCTTCGAGCCAGTCCATACCAACAATCATGTCATAGCAATTCACGGGTAGTACCCTCACATCAGTGATAAATTTGTGTTGTTGCATACCCCAGCTGAGGTTGGAAATTCCTGAAGTGCTAGTCATTTTGGAGCCATCAGCAATTGTGACATTGACTGCAGGTAAGGTAGTGACAGGTAATTGCAACAGAGAAACTAAATCAGAGTTAATAAAATTCCCAGAGCTACAGAATCAACCAGAACCAACACTTGATGTTTGCCGATGTATCCTTGGAGGTGAATAGTCTTCTTTGATTGCACTCCAGAAGTGGCTGCCACAGATAGACTCATAGCTTGCTCTTCAGAAGTGTCACTGTCCGATGCAGAATTATCCTCCACTGTAACTGATATATTTTGCTCTATTTGTAAAGCCTCTAGTAATTCTTCAACAACTGCGAGTGAAACTTGGTTTGGATATTTATGTTGTGGACTGTATTTACCTCCACATTTGAAACATTCTCCTCTAGCTTTGCGCTGGGCCCTTAGACTGATCAATTTATTAACTGGTTGCTCTGGTGGTGCTGAACTTTTCTGCACTTCAGTTTGAGCTTCGGCCGGAT
>NC_057801.1:687615737-687621454 GCF_018294505.1 Triticum aestivum | reverse complement strand
AATGCCAAGGATATCGCAGCATCAACAGTCCTAGGCTTGTGCAAAACAATAGCAAAACGTATCTCTTTCTTTAGGCCTTTAACAAACTTTGCTACAAAAAAAGTTTCATCCAGTGCAGGATTGTGAGTAAGTAATTGATGCATGAGCTGCTCAAATTCTTGCTGGTAACTATCAACATCAGTAAGCTGCTTAATGTCGAGTGTCTGACTCATTTGGCTGTTGAGCAACCATGGCAACTGCAGTTGTCCGACATGGCAACTGAAATCTGCAGATTATTCAAGTAGACGTGAAGTCACAATCTCCATCTAGCATCACCAGAGCGTCATGCCTTGCTCGAATAAGGGAGGAAGAGATCTTGAAGGATGAGGCGATGGGCACCGAGGAGCATGGCGATGGCTACGACCATAGAGTACACGGTCGCATGCCTACCGAGGCCCTCAACACTGTCTCCCATGAGCTAACTACCCCAGTGACGTGCAGTGCATAGCCAACAGTTTTGCTGCTCTGACACCGACCATGGTGCTCGACACATAGACCACAACACCGACAACATCGAGCCGTGGCCAACTCAAGGCCAGCAGGTTCCACCGCCACTCGTCAGTCTGTCACTGCGGGCGACCACGTCAACCCCGTTCGTATGCCTCGTCAACGACGGACCACCCCTGCTCACCACCCAGCCGCCCCTACAGGCATGTTTTTGGCAGTTGCAACACCAGCAAAGACTATGCCGGTCTCTGAGCTGGAGACACGGACGCCCAAAGGTGTTCGACGGAATGCACCGGTGACGATGCCAACAAGGTGACACATGTGGTCACGCTGGGTGCATCTACCTCAACCACCGCACGGCTCAGCAACATCCACTCCGTCCCTTCAACACTTTTGGTGCATGTGGATGACGATGAGGTCACTACAGATCATCTTCATTATGAGAAGCCGCAACATGTTGATATTAATTCCGAAGCTTGGCTGCAACTCAACGGAGAGGGCGCTGCGTGCCTGCACCCCAACACCATGCTTTCACTACTGTTTTTCGGCGACCACCAAGGCATCACCCCACCAAAACCACCATGGCCTCCCCTGGTGCAAGAACAGATTCAGGGCAATGGTGCCATGCCGCCATCGTGGCCACCATATTCACAAGTGGAGCTCTCTGACATGGGAGTTGGCCAGCCGCCGTGGCCGCCACCACAAACATGTACTTTGTTGTTGCTGTCAGGAAACGATTTCTGTTCTGGGGAGAGTGGTCTAAAAGAGTTTAATGAACAAACTGATGGCAAACCATGGGATCCTGGAATTCCACAATTTATTCCTCTAACTTGCCTTTTCATCGGAAGACAGTGTGAGTGTGCTAGTTCAATGGAGACTCGTGGTTTGATGGGCAGTTTCGGTGAGCTGACTTGCACGTACAAGAGGGCACATTTTTCGAAAGGCAATGGGACGCTGTTATTGTACAGTTTATCCTTGGAACTTGGGTATCATCTATTGGCAACGTCTTGCACATAAGCATGCTCTTCTTTGCAGATTATTGTGGCCTGGGCTGTCATATCCAACGTGATTATTGGGGACACATGATCGTGATGCTACCATCTTATCTATGCTGGTTTCCAAAGTGTTGCCCCTATAAAATACAGCAAGCTGAGAATTACATGATGCTTTGTCTGAAAAATATTGCTTGAGGCTTGCTAGAATTATACTCCCTCTGTCCCAAAATATAAGAACGTTTTTAACACTACACTAGTGTAAAAAACGTTCTTATATTATGGGACGGAGGGAGTACTTCTCTACTGCGGGGCCACCTGATTATTCTGTACATGTCGCTTCTACAGCAGGTATGATCCGCATGCAATCACAATTTGTGGCGCCAACATTAAAGTTTTCTCAAGGAGGTTCAGCTGGCCACTTGCCCTTTCAGTTCCTTGTAGTTCTCCAGACCAGCAGAATTGAGACATGTTTCCCTGGGATCAAATGCTCATTGTTTCTGTGGTGGTTCCGGTTTGATACAAGATCAATTCGGGAGCGGATACCTCGTATCACAATGTATAAGCAGATGCCTATGCAAGTGTTGATGTTCATAGGATGGCTCAATTATGATAGGAATCGTCCACCTCAAGGCATCACAGGAACTGCAGTCAGGTTGTTGCAACATCTCCAACCTACAAACCAGCTGCTTGGTTCTTTCTGGTCATGGCCACAAGCAAAAGAAAGGGTACACCACCACACAAGTTATGGGCGTGAGTGTTTTTGCTGTCTTTTAGTAATAATTTGCTCTAGGGATCTGGTCAATGGAGAGTCAAATCTTGCACTTGCCTGCTTGCTGTCAAGGACACTAGTTGGTTCAGATGTATCATGTGTGTCGACAAGATGTTCCACTCTTCAATAGCAGCTCCTTTTGGCAATGAAGTCAAGTTTCGTTCCTCCGATCTGACCATTTACAAGCACATGATACTACCCTATGACCCCGGAGGGTTGGCTCTTTGGCTGCATGAGATTGGAGATACTCATGTATCCAGCTTGATCATCATCGGCTTGAGGGCAAGCCGAATTTCAAGGGGTGGAGAGTGTAACACCCCCAGTATGGGCTGTCACTGTATGTTTGTAACATGGGCCTGGGCTACGAGATGGGCTGGTCATCGAAAGCTAGGTCACGCATAACACGAGCCACATATGCAACCCAAGGATCACAGGAAGGGGCAACGAATGAATGAATCGTCTTCAACCTTCTTGTCCTCTTCTTTCGTTCCTCTCCCCCGGCTGCTACTGTATCTCATCTCCTATTTGCTGATTTCTCATCCCAAATTCCCTTGTATCCTCTGAATCTATATCAAATATGGGTGTTGATTTATCTATCTGTTCGATCCCTGTACTGGGGTCGTGACACGAGATGACCGCCACCCCTCTGATCTCCTTGGCCAGAGTAAATTACACGATAGTACCACAATTGGGGCGGTGGTGGCGAATTGGTATCAGTTTTGAAAATTTTTACGTGTCAGTACCATGTTTGGACCGAACCGTTGCAAATCGGGCTAAACTCCGTATTTGTACATATTGACGCTGGAACTGACCGCCCGGGCCCGCGCGTCAGATGCCACGCTGGCGAATCGGCACGCGCCCGCTCGCTCGATAGGTGTGGTCCGGCTCGAACCGTACCGGCCCGTGCTCCACTCTGTTCGTCCTCGCTCCTGCCTCCCTCCTCGCTCCTCTCTCGTCGCCCTCGTCACCGTCGGCAGATTTGCCGGAGCGGAGCGCCGCTGCCCGCCATGGTTTTCGAAGATGAAAGCAGTGAGGACAGGTCCAGCCTGCCGTACATGCACTCGACCTCATCCACGGACGGGCTTAACCAGGTGATTTTCCTTGAGCTAGGTCTAGGGTTAGGGTTTCATATTTGGGGCTTTTTGATTTGGTTGATTTCGCTGGGTTTTGATTTGGGCATTTTGATTGTACGAGCTTCGGCAGGTCCCTTTCAGCGTTGAAGATCCAGATTACCAGGGGCTTGAGCTGGAAACGATGTCGCCATGTGAGAAGCACGGCAAGGCATCTGAGAGGCTTGTCGCATTTGAAGGAACAGACACAAGGAGAAGGTTCCTAGCATGTGCAGAGCCGGTATGAATTCTATGCTGATAGTGGGATATTATATATAGGCTGATAGTGTCATATTATTGTTGGTTTGACAGTGCCATATTGAACATGAGTGAACATGAGTACAAGGCCTGAATATTAAGGGCATATTCACTTTTGCAACAGCAGTAGCTTGTGTAGTTTAATGACAGTGGTACTGTTATTTTGCAGTGGCATTGTTCTTGCTATCATGTGAAATAATCAGTTTGGGGTTTCTACAAGTTTAATGTTGCTGTTGTGGCATTTTTATGTAGTTGAATGGAGTACCCAGTTGAATGACAGTGCTACTGTTAATTATGCTCCTGTTACTTTTGCTCCTATTTGGAACTAAATATTGAGTGAACTGTAACTTTTATGTTGGGATGGACCTGCTGTTATGTATCTAAATGCTTGAAATATTCAGTTGAATGGATAGTATGTACTGCATATGCTTTGGCAGTTCACCCAGTTTGCAGTTTGAGATTGCTCTTGTTTTGTAGCTGATTAGCAAAATCTAGTTCAAATTTGTAGCTGAGTGGTGCTGTAATTTGTCATGCTATTATTTAGTGGGTAGGTACATCTCAATTCCTAGTGTAGCTTAGTGGTGCTATTATTACCAATGTATAGTGTTGTTGATTTGCACTAGTTATTTACCTATGCTTCTGAAGTAACATGTTTATTTTTTTTATCTTTTTGCCTTTCTGCAGGAAGGGCAGAATTGTGGGTTTGTTGAATGGGTTGATCACCAGTGGCCCCCAACAATGCAAAATGCATTGTTGAAGCTGTGGGCCATGGTTGAAGTTAGCAAGAGTGCTAGGGTGAATGATAATCTTGAAAGTTCTTTCACTATCCACCATCTGACAGAAGAGAAGAACAAGCTGGAGGCCAACTATGACAAGTTAGTCCAAGATGTGCATGAGCTTATGACCTTCCAGGAGGACAGGGTGGTGGATTTCAGATATCTGCAGGATAACCTTACATATCATCAGCAATGCAGAAGTGAACTGGTGGCTGATCTGAAGGCACAGATGGCAAAGAAAGATGCAGAGTTTGAGAAGCTTAAGCAAAATTATGAAGTGCTACTGAACATGACAAGAGCACAAGCAACAGTCATCCAGAACTTGAAGTTGAAGCATATTACAGATAAGCAATTGCTTAGTGAAGATAAGATGAACTTGGAGTTGAAGAATGCAGAGCTCACAAAGTCTGAGGAGAAGCTCACCCAAGAGAAGCTAGAGTTGAAGTTTCAGGTTGCTGATTTGCTTAAGGGAAAGGAAAAGCATGGTGAAGAGAAGGGGCAGCTAGAGCTTCAGATTGCTGAGCTGATGAAGGAAGAGGAGAAGCTGAAGGAGAAGATCAAGGGGATCCCGGCCATCTTAGAGAAGTGAAGAAAATGAATATGAGACTAGTGGGTAATGCTGGCCTTTTGGGCATGATGGTTGTGTAGTGTATGGCTCTACTAATTGTGAACTATGTCTGTGTATGTATGTAGTAGATATGCTTTTCATCCTTTTGTGAGAAAAGGATGAACTATGCATTTAAACTCCAACTCCACTATGTATTTGTGATGGACCTGCTGTGTACCCTATAATATGTTGAACTCCAGTAAGTATTGTGTGTTATGTTGGCTACACTTGAAATGATGATATATCATGCATTGGAAGATGGATCAGATATTCTGTGCCATGAGATGTAGACTAAAAGTTATGATTTCTCTTGCAATAGGTTTTATATTTTTATATTAGATGATTATGTTAGCACTGGAATATTAGATGGTTATGTTATATCACTAATGGTTAGATTAAGGTGGTTAGATTAAGGTGGTTCCGTCGACCCCTAGCCACCATAAACCCTAATGGTTAGATTAAGGTGGTTCCGTCGACCCTGAGGCACCGTAAACCCTAATGGTTAGATTAAGGTGGTTCCGTCGACCCCGAGGCACCGTAAACCATCATGGTTAGGTTAAGGTGGTTCCGTCGACCTCGAGCCACCGTAAACCATCATGGTTAGGTTAAGGTGGTTCCGTCGACCCCGAGCCACCGTAAACCCTAATGGTTAGATTAAGGTGGTTCCGTCGACCCCGAGGCACCGTAAACCCTAATGGTTAGATTAAGGTGGTTCCG
>NC_057801.1:687592234-687615244 GCF_018294505.1 Triticum aestivum | reverse complement strand
GTCGACCCTGAGCCACCGTAAACAATCATGGTTAGGTTAAGGTGGTTCCGTCGACCCCGAGCCACCGTAAACCATCATGGTTAGGTTAAGGTGGTTCCGTAGACCCCGAGCCACCGTAAACAATCATGGTTAGGTTATGGTTGGTTCATCCACATGGCCAAATAGCAAAACAATGCCATTACAGTATGAACATAAACCATCAAGTTATCCACCCAAGTGGCATCAATCCATCAACCATCAAGTTATCCCCAACAGAACCATCAAGATATCCATTGGCACTAGAAGATGCTCTTCTAGATCCTCTTCCACCACCAGCCCTTCTTCTTGCACCTCTACCAGCACCACTTCCACCACCTCTACCAGCACCACTTCCACCACCTCTACCAGCAGCACTTCCAGTTCTTCCACCTGGTGTTGGAGCAGGAGCCCTAGTTGTTGCAGGTGGAGCAGCTCTTGGTGTTGGTGCAGGAGCTGTAGGTGTTGGTGCAGGAGCCCTAGTTGTTGGTGCAGGAGATCTAGCTGTTGCTGAAGCAGCTCTAGGTGTTGTTGCAGGAGCTGTAGGAGCAACACCTCTTGCTTGTGAATTCCTTCCAGCAGGCTTGGAAAACAATTCAAAGGAAACACAGTTAATAATACTACAAATAAGAAAGGTAATTTACAGAAACATCAAAATGAAGAACTAGTACAAAGGGCCTTACCAAATGTTTGTTCTTTCTTAAGGCCAACTCAGGTTTCAACTGTTTAAGGCAGCTTGTGTATTTATGCCCTTGTAATCCACAATTGCTAAAAGTTATTGTCCCCATTCTTTAGGTGGACTTTGGCTTTGGAACATCAAAATTTTCCTTTATTCTCTTCTCTTTCCTTCTTCCTTTCTTCACTTTAAATGCTGGTGGTTCTATGTCTGGACCTGGGGTCTTTGTCCAATCATGCTCACCAGGGACAGGATATATCATTGGTTCATATGCTGCCAAGTAATATGGTTTCTTAAAGAATTTGCTTACAAAGTCCTCTGGAAACCTTTTTGCCTTGTTGATTGCTGAGATGGCATGGTTACACGGGATGACAGTGAGGTCCCACTTTCTGCAACCACAGGTTTCAACTTCCAAATTGACAGCATGTGTTTGCTCACCACTAGTTACTTGCCACAAGTTAACACCTGCTTGAATGGGTTTGCAGTACCTGACCCTTTCCTTTTCAATCTCCAACTTCTCACTGTAATGTGGTGTGATCTCCCATCTAGCTTCCCTTCCACTCTCTCTATTCCTGTGCCACCTAACCATCTGCTTATCCTTTATGCCATCACACATAGTTCTTATTGGTTTTTTCCTATGATCTAGGATGTACTTGTTAAACACCTCTGACAAATTGTTGACAACCAAGTCAGTCTTGCTATTTGTGTCAAATGCATGCCTAGCCCATGTTTTCTTGGGTATTGCACTAAGCCACTGCCAAGCTTCCACACTCTCAGCTTTGAGATCATCCATTGCTTTATTAAATTTGTGTTCATTATATGCATAACTGGCATTATCCATGCACTTCTTAAGGTCCTCCCCCCTAAAGCCAGCATTCTGGAGGTTTGCATATATGTGCCTTAAGAAGAATCTTTGATGACTGTTAGGAAAACCTCTATTCACTGCATACAATAGCCCCTGGTGCACACAATTTAAACAGCTAAGCTATTGTCTAATACACATGTAAACACATATTTAGCAGGCAATGCAAGGTGGATAAACATACCTTCCATCTTTCTGACATTATAGTATATGGACCATACTGTCCAACTTCTCCTCCAAGATAAATCTTCACTTGGTGTAGAAACCAGCACCAGTTTGCTTTGTCCTCTTGTCCAACAATGCCAAATGCCAGTGGGTATATGTTGTTATTGCCATCTCTACCAGTGGCAGCAATGATTTGTGCACCAGTGGTCAGCTTGATAAAACACCCATCAATACCTAAAACAGGAAGTAAACATAACATGTCAAATGCATTTATATGTGCAACCTATTGAAACTAACAACATCAAAGTAGTGTACAAGCTAAAACGAACTAACCAATGAATGGTCTACAGCCCTGTAGAAATCCCTCCCTTGCTCCATTGATGCAGTAAAACATGGCATGGAATCTTGGTCCTGGATGTGGGATTTTTTCAGTGGCTTTTGGAGTTACAGTGGTGACTATAACTCTACTCCCAGGGTTTGTATCCATCACAGTCTGAGCATAGTCTCTCAGCCTTGGGTATTGCTTCCTATGATCTCCCAACACAGCCTCAACAACTAAGTTTTTCCCCTATAGGCCATAGCCTTGGGCACATCCACACCATACTTTTCCATGCAGGCATCAATAAGTGTATGTATGCTAGTACTGACATCAGATCTGAATAGTGGCTCATATTGCTTTGCAAGCCATTTTGCACTTACCCTGCTTGTTTCAGTAGAACTAGGGCAGGTGTGTTGTATCCTCATCTTCTTAATTACAAAAGTGTTTTCCCCTTTTATAACAGCTGCCACAATGCAGAACTTGCAATGTTCATTCTTGCAATGCACAATGATTCTCTGATCTGAGTTCCTGTGATACTTGAAGTCTCTGCACTGAGTGATGTGCAAGCTCAACAGAGCATCTCTAAATTGATGTTGATCTTTGAAGCACATATGCAGTTTTAGTTGTTGGTGTGGTTGCTCCAAATCCTCATTGTACCATACTCTAGCTGGCCTCTTCTTTGCCCTACTCGTCCTTTTTTGAGGTAGCACAAATGCTAGTGTCTCAAACCCATCATCTTCACTGTCCTTCAATAAACTATTATCTTCTTCATCTGATGATGGTTTCCAATCAGGTTGCACTTCTTCTAAAACACTGGAATGTGACCTTGTTGTTGGTCCCCTCCTTACTTGCAACTTCTGCTTCTTCTTTGCTGGCACATATATTTTTTCCTCCTCTTCTGGAACAATAGGGTCATCATCCTCCAACACAAATAATTCCTCTACCTCTGTGTCACCCTCATAATGCACTTGTTCTTCATCCTCTAATTCTTCTTCTGATTCTTCATCCTCTGTTTCTTCCTCATGTTGCTCTTTTACTTCTTCCTCTCTCTGTCTATTTCCCTCTGCCATCTCCATGTCTTCAACATCATGCATTTCCTCATTATAGTTAGGCCTTAAATCCCCCATGTCACTATCATACTGCCCTTCAGATCCTTCAGATGAACATGCATAACTGCCATCATAGACAATTTGTTCTTCTTCCACAACTTCTTTTAACTTGGGATTTAGAACACTCCTACCCTCTTGTGTTAAAACAGCAGGGCCTACAGCTGCAATAGAACAGCTACTCTGACCTTCATAAGCAACACCTTGCTGATCAACAGCATAAACAGGAGGATCAACAAGATCAAAAACAACAGGCTCAGAATATTCAGTTATATCTAAATTTTGCTTCTGTACAAAACCCTTCTGTGGTACACTGACAGCTGGTGGACAAGCCCTAAATAGCAAATTAAGCACCAAACTCTCCTCATTCTGCCTCTTGATCAACTGTAGTTTAACATTACTATCAACCAATTCCAAGCCCTGCTCTCCTGGGGTCTCCATGTAAAACATCAATACTAAAGCCTTGGGTTTCCATCAATGCAACCATATTCAGATATGTCACATCTGAACAGCTTAATTTCCTCTCTAACAGATCATTATTGTCAAAATGGATCCTAACATTCCATATGTCTTCATATAAACTACAATTCACATGCAATTTGCCTAATCAGTACACTATAACCCTAATTAGCAAATAAACGAGAAGAAAAAAAAGAGACAGAAACAGAAACTTACAGGACGCCGCCGTGCCCGTGGGTCAGCTCGTGGCTATTGCTAGGGTTCGCCACCCATTGCTTTGCCAGTCGTACCCGCTGCTCCATGGACAGTGCGGGCTCCATGAACTCGTCGTTGTCGCTGGAGTACTCAGAGCTCGAGTAGCCATCGCCGCCCTCGATTGGAGATCTCCCCTCGATTCCTCCTGCCGCGCCGATGCCGAAGAGGGGAAGGTTTGCGCCGCCGCCATCGCCGTCGCCGCCGCCGCCATCACCGTCGCCGCCGCTGCCGCCACCACCGACCGGGGGCGCCGCCGCCATCGCCGTACGCACGGGGGAGCTAGGGTTCGTCGACAAACAAAGACGGCGAGGAGGAAACAGAGTGGAGCACGAGCCGATCCGGTTCGAGCCGAACCGCACCTATCGAGCAAGCAGGCGCGTGCCGATTCGCCAGCGTGGCATCTGACGCGTGGGCCCGGGCGGTCAGTTCCAACGTCAATACGTACAAATGCGGAGTTTAGCCCGATTTGCAACGGTTCGGTCCAAACGTGGTACTGACACGTAAAAATTTTCAAAACTGGTACCAATTCGCCACCACTCCCCAATTGTGGTACTATTGTGTAATTTACTCCCTTGGCCAGGCTTCAACTGCCGACGGCGACGGATGAATTGGATGGCATCTCCTTCTAGCCTGGCGTCTGGCGGACTGACGCTGCAACTGCCGACGGCGACGGAGGCCCGCAGCGGCGCAGCCCTGGACGGACCACGGCCTTCTTTTCATCCAGAAGAGGAACTTGCGGCGGCGAGACGAGAGTGAGAGTGGAAGGGGAACGGCCAAACGGGCCTTGGCGGCCTGAAACGGGCTAAGTTGGGCCTCATCTGAGTTTTTCAGGGACGCTTGGAGGGGAATCGCTACTTTTAGTACGGTACCGGAAGTCTAATTGATGCGTGACGGGTTTATTTCACAGACTCTGCCTACTGCATCGCCAACACAGGATCATGCATGAAAGAAGTCCACATAACCCCCTGAGCTGTCAGGAATTGTCCACTTAACCCCCTGAACTACAAAACCAGGTATTTAACCCCCTCATGTTTCTAAAACCAGACACATAACCCCCTCACCCTGCTATAAGCGGTTTCAACATGTTGTTTATCCGCTATTTCAACTAATGCTTCTTTCTCTGAATGGTTCAAGGCGGTGTTGCAGAAAGCAAGAAACATGGGGATAGATAGGAACCGGGACAAAGGTGTATGCAGCGTCTTTGATGTGGTAGCCTCGCGGAGCTTGCGGATCTCAGACAGAAGTAGTGTGACGCGTCGTACAGTTCGTCATCTGGGACGTGTTGCCTTGACATGAGAACACTCCTTCGTCATCGTCGCCGTCTATAGCTGTTCGACTTCAGGCATCTCTGACTCCGACCAAGCTGTTCCCCAGGAACGACGACGGGTGTATCACACGGGAGGAGGTGGAAGACTCTCCGTGCAAATCTAATAAGCATCCTCGTGCCATGGACTGCCCATTCGTCATGGAAACGCGTGCTTAGGAGCATATGGGATCGGAGATGAGATCAGACGAGTCGCACACATGAGCTGAGGAAGAAGCGATCGCACGAGAGCGCCATGAACTCTTGGAACTCTCACCAATTTGTGCCTAGCTATAAACGACTAAAATAGGCAATCCCCGATGCCAGGGAACAACTCCGCCACTTGCTCTCTACTCTAGACACAACAATGACCAGTACACGAACGCACACATTCCCTCAGTAAGAATTGAAGGAATGAAAGCTCAAGTGGAAGAAACCATGATGCAGTGGCAAAAGGAGATGGCTTTGGAAAGAGGAAAATGGCAAAAAGAAAGTGAAATCATGTTCAGTAAGATTAAAAGCTTGGAGGAAGACAAGATTAGAAACAATGCGCTATGGGCTAAAAATGAAAACAGAATCAGAGAATTAGAAAAGATTCAGACAGAGTTGCAGGAGATTAGTAAAAAACAACTTGAAGAAATTCAGAAACTGGCACATGAGGCTGCCAATAGAGAGGAGTATGAAATGGAGTTAGCTAATATGGACCTTGAAGATTATGAGAAAGAGACTCAACAGAAAAAGGAAGATACTGAGTCTGGGAAATATAATGAGCCCACTGATTATAATGCTAGCCAAGAATCTATTGGAACTTTGGGGAGAAAATGGCTGAAATACATGGAAGTGAGATCCTGGATAAAGAAGGTGAGGAGAAAGATATTGAAATCAAGAGAAGCCTGAGAAACAAAGGAAGGGAAGACAAGAAAATTGAGGATATGGCTAAAAGCTGAGCTGAGGAGAGAGACAATTATGGTAAGAATTCTGAACTGGCTTTTGTTGATGCCTCCTTATTACATATTAGTTGTCTAATGGGGATTGATCTAGGGTGTTCAATAGAGATGATTGATAAGAATATTGATATTATTAATAAAATGGAAATAGCTAGAAGAGAGCTATACTTTCAGAATATTAAAAGAGAAAAAAGTGGTAAATCTGAGGGAGGATGTGAAGAGAATGATAAATCTGAAAAGGATGTCCCAGTATATATTAATACTGGAGACATAACCCTTGAGGAATTGTGTTCAGATTATGAACATTCTGATGTGGATATTGAGGAACAACAGATGAAAAAACTAAGGGGAATGTTCTCTGGGGGAAAAGTGGTAGGAAACGCTCACCAGCACTTGACTGTGTGAAGCAACCACTTGGGATTGGAGCCCTTCGAAGAAGGGGGAAAGGTAAGAGGTTCTAATTGAGAATCTTCTCAGTATTTGCATTGGATATAGTTTTTTGGTCTTTTGTGGTCAAATATAGAATAATGAGGGGAGTTTTCTGGAATGTAAGAGGTATAGGACAAGATCACAAGAAAAGATATGTTAGGGAAATGATTATAGATCAGAAGCTATACTTTATTGGACTCTCTGAGACCATAAAGCAAGACTTCACAAAAAATGAGTTGCATAATTTGTGTGGAGGGAGGAATTTTCAATGGAGTTGGAATCCACCCAGAGGCATGTCAGGGGGGATCCTGGTGGGGGTTAACAAAGATGTGTTTAATGTAGAAAATATTGAAAAAGGACAATATTTCTTGAGAATGCTAATATTTGATAAAAATATCAAAATGCACTGGAATTTGGTTACTCTATATGGGGATGCACGGAAGGAGGGAAAGGCAAGTTTCCTTGCTGAATTGGCAAGATTTATCATGATAATCCTCTGCCTTGCTTGGTTGGGGGAGACTTCAACATTATCAGAAGTGGAAAAGAGAAGAACAAACCTATGCTTAATGAACAATGGTCCTTCATGTTCAATGCCATTATTGAACAAGCAGTGCTTAGGGAGTTACCCCTGAATGGGAGAAAATACACTTGGGCTAACAATCAGGAGGATCCTACTTTTGAAAAACTAGATAGAGTGCTGATGTGCCCAGCTTGGGAGGAAAAATACCCACTCACCATACTGCAAGCCTTTGCTAGAGAGATTTCTGATCACACTCCTTTGTTCCTGGACACAGGGGAAACTCATGCTCATAAATGTATTTTCAGATATGAAAATGCTTGGTTGCTGAGAGAAGGCTTTAGAGAGTTGGTATATAACACCTGGAATGAGAGTTACTTAGGGGATGTTTTGGATAGATGGCAATCAAGGTTGAGGAAATTGAGGCAAAAAGCTAAAGGATGGAATAGAAATATTGATGCCTGGTACAGAAAAATAAAAATGGAAATAATAGGGGAGCTTGATGATTTAGATAAGAGAGCTGAGATCATGGGTTTAAGTGTGGTGGATATAAGTGAACAGAAAGAGCTTAGAGCCCAACTGAAAAGAGTAATGCTACAAGAGGAAATGAAATGGTTGCAAAGATATAAAGATTTGGAGATTAAAGATGGAGACAAAAATACTAGATATCATCATGCTAAGGTAAATGGGAGAAGAAGAAAAAACAAAATTGTTTCCCTTGAACAGGAGGAAGGGGTTATAGAAGGGGATGAGAAGTTGATGGAATATATCACCAAATTTTATAAAGAATTATTTGGTCATCCTGAAGAATCTAGTATCTCATTGATAGAGATGGAGATGGATAAGATCAATGAACAATAAAGAGAGGAGCTCTTGACACCTTTCTCCTTAAATGAAATTCATCAAGTGGTATTTGGGATGAAAAGGAATAAAAGCCCTGGCCCTGATGGATTCCCTGCTGACTTTTACCAAGATTTTTGGGAAGTGGTCAAATGGGATCTGAAAAACCTAGTAGATGGGTTTGCAAAAGGGGAAATTAATATTGCTAGACTCAACTATGGCATAATTACTTTAATCCCAAAAACTAATGATGCTAAACAAATTCAAAAGTTTAGGCCCATTTGCCTGCTGAATGTTAGTTTTAAAATCATCACTAAGTTTCTGATGAACAGGCTGGCTAAGTGTGTGGCCCCTGTGATTTCTAAAACCCAAACTGCCTTTATTAAAGGCAGATATATTATGGAAGGGGTTGTGATTTTGCATGAGGCTCTAAATTCCTTTCATAAGAATAAAGAAGATGCCCTAGTTTTTAAAGTAGATTTTGAGAAAGCATATGACAAAATTAAGTGGCCCTTTGTTATACAAATGTTGAAAATGAAGGAGTTTCCTGACAAATGGTGTGACTGGGTGATGGAAACTATGAGAGGGGGGCATGTTGGAATTAAAGTGAATGATGAAATTGGCCAATACTTTAAAACCTTTAAAGGATTGAGGCAAGGGGATGCCATGTCACCTTTGCTGTTTGACATTGCTGCTGATGCCCTAGCCTTCATAATGAGCAATGCCCTAAAGCATGACTTGGTTAAAGGGGTGTTGAACAGTGATAGTGGGAAGGGGATTAATATGTTACAATATGCTGATGATACCATATTCTTGATAAAGGATGAGATAGAAAGTGTGAAAAACATTAAACTCATACTAGGAGCTTTTGAGCAAATTTCTGGGCTTAAGATAAACTTTCACAATAGTGAATTACTGTTGTTTGGCAAAGCCAGAGAGAAACAAATGATATACCAAGAAATACTAACATGTAAGATGGGAGATTTGCCCATAAAATACCTGGGGATGCTTGTATCTGAGAACAGAATCAGGAATTCTCATTGGGGATGTGTAACTGACAAAATTGAAAAAAGATGTGGATGATGGCAGGGGAAGTTACTGGGCTCCATTGCAGGGAGAATAACCCTGGTGCAAGCCTGCCTGACTAATATACCTTTGTTTATGATGTCCTTTTATGCTGTGCCTAAGGGGATCATAAAGAAAACTGATTTCCTCAGATCCAGGCTGGTATGGCAAGAAGATGAGAATGTCAAAAAATACCATCTAGTGAATTGGAAAGATTGTTGCCTACCCAAAGAAATGGGGGGATTGGGGATACTGAATCTGGAAATAATGAATATTGCACTTCTAGCTAAATGGTTTTGGAAGATGGAAAATGAAAAGGGCCTGTGGCAGGATATTTTAGAAGACAAATATAGAAAGGGGGCTGTTTCGCTTTAATATGTAAAAAGCCAGGGGACTCACAATTCTGGGCTAGCCTACTAAAAATCAAAGAAATCTTTTACAAATTTGTAAAGAAAAAGGTGGGAGATGGGAGAAATACTAGGTTTTGGGAAGATTCATGGGTTGATGATAAACCTTTGAGGGAGGCTTACCCTAGACTGTATGATATATCCTTTGACCATAACATTACTGTGGAGGAGGCCATGCAGAAAGGTTGGCATGGATTTATATTTAGAAGAACCCTACATGGAGAGACTGTGGAGCTTTGGAATAGTCTCAAAAAAAGATGTGAGGAAATTCTAATGCATGGAGGGGAGGACAAAATCCTCTGGACCCTCAGTGCTGATCATAAATTCTCTATGGGATCCTTGTATAGGAAATTGATAGCTGTTGGGATGAAATTCCCATAGAAATACTTATGGAAGATTAAAGTACCTGCGAAACTGAAAGTGTTTTTATGGTTGATCAATAAAAAAAGCATCATAACTAGAGATGTACTGCTTAAAAAAGGATGGAAGGGTGAGAAAAGATGTGTCTTGTGTGGGAAAGATGAATCAATTGATCATCTATTCTTCTCTTGCTCGGTTGCTTAATTGTTATGGAGTTTGGTCAGATGTGTGTGTGGTTTTAAAACTGTGCCATCTAGTGTGAAAGATTGTTTTGGAGTCTGGATTAGGAAATTTAACAAAGATGATAAGAAACTGGTGCTGTGGGGATTTCAGCCCTGCTTTGATCAATTTGGAAAAGCAGAAATGCAATTATCTTTGAGAATAAAAGGATAAATGATCCTTTATATGTTGTCAAGCTAATGTGCAGGTGGTTAATTGACTGGTCTATTATGCAAATAAAGGAGTCGTCAAGAAAAACGTTGGAGCTGGGAGCAAGGGTGCTAGAGCAGGCAGCGAATGAAGTGTTCACAGCCAAGCAGGGGTGGAGGATCAATGTTGCTAGATTGGAATGAAGAAAAATCTCTTCTGCGGTGGTGAACCTGATGTTTGGTGCTCCTGTAGAATAGATCCTTGGCTACTTTTGCTTATGCGTTGATGTAATAGCTCTCAAGGTAGCTTGAACCCGGTTTGGCAGTTGTGAACTCGGGGATGTATGGTGTGGCTGACCCTTGTTGGTCGTTGGGGTTGCTTTTTGTTCCTGCTGATTCCGGTTGGATCTTTTCGTTTTCTTTTGAACTCTTTTGTAGAACTCTGTGGTTTTCAGTAATGAAAATCGGAAGGGGCAAGCCGTCCTTTGATAAAAAAAACATTCCCTCTATCCGTGCATGCACATATGAATTATAAGTGAGCAGCTTAAGTATCGGTATCCATGTTGAGCACCTCCCGGCCGTCCGCTGCCTTGACCCAAAGGTGCTCGCCGGCCTGCGCGCGCTAGCCTTATGAACTCATCCATGGCCCGTGTTGCCATCTTGTCCGTCGTCAGGCGCTCCATCAACAACACTGGTGTCCGGACTCGGAAGCTGACGAAATCCCGCCGAGTGGGTTCAGCTCCAGAACGGTCCTCAACGTCGCCAAGATGTGAGCGCCGCCGACAGAGAGCTTCAGCGATGACATGGATAGTGGCTGCATCCACATGAGGGCCACCCTGCTGTAAGTCGGCGGCGACGGAGCGCGGGGCACCGCAGGTGGGAAGACATAATTTTTCTTTGACTATTAGTATATATTGCCACGTAAGCAATACCACCTATAGAAACCAGCTAACATAGATTTAGGGTTTTTTTTGTCTGGTTTTGCAAAGATTAGGGGGTTAAACACCCGGTTTTGTAGTTCAGGGGGTTAAGCAGTCGATTCCTGAAACTTCGGGGGGTTATATGGACTTCTTTCGATCATGCACGGCTGTCAGCTACCAAAAAGATGCCAAAGAGCACAAATAAAAGATGCCACTGAGCCCAACCCGTGACCCAGCACCAAAAAATGCACATGGACGAAAAGAAGGCCTCCGAGCCCATCCGTGACCCAGCACCGACAAGTGCGCACGGACCAAAACAATGCAGCGAAAAGATCCCCTATGAGGGCACAGTCGTAAGAAAAATAGCGCAATTGCATCCTCTGGGTTGGCACGTGCTATACATTAGCACCGGGCTTTTTGTTCAAATTTCGTTTTTTATATGCCACCATAACACTTACCAATAGCACACTTTTGTCAAGGTGTTTTGGTCGTTTTGACGGCGTTCTTGGCGAAACAATAAACAGTCACCTGCCATTTCGGTCCTTAAGCACCGCTTCTGTCATGAAGCATCGAAGCTCATCGCATGTGCAATCCACCCTGCGGGGTCACATAAATGTCAGCAACATCCTCCAAATTCAGGATTATTTCCGAGACATCAGTGAAAAACCAAGCCCTGCAGGTTATAGGACTAGTTTACCAAATTCAGGTTTATTTCCGAGACATCAGTGAAAAACCTCTAACCACAAAGGAGATTAAAAAGACCAAATGTATCCCTCATATTGCAAGTATGTTGTTTACTATCAGTATGACGCACACCTCTCTTTGTGAGAGCCTTGTATACGGATTTATCTGTCATACATGAATCTGCAGTTTTGGTCCTATCAACAGATAGAGGCAAAGCCAAACGTCTTACTGGTCCCATACGACCAAATTAAACATGTCTGCAAGTAATGTTAGCTCCTGCTTTCTCAAGATCTATTGTATGTACTGTGCTGGATTTAATTGATACTATTAGTATTAGTTACTGGTGTGGTATGAGATTCACTTAGATTAGAAAATGTTCCTTTGTAACAAAGCAAGTTGCACCAACTATCTATATATGTGCCTTAGCGTGATGTCATAATTTTTTTATGATTCTATACCAACTGATCTCATTATTAACACATTGTTCTTATCTCTTTGTTTGACTTTTCCCTTTTTGGAATAGATGAAACTGCAAATGCACCCGGCGAGACCGTGAGATCGGAGTTCTCGCAAGAAGGCTCAGAATTCTTTGCTGCCAGGAAATGATGTAAACTCCCTCCAAGTTCTTCAGTGCAAATTTCTACCAAGACCGGAGACTCTCGACGACGCTGGGTTGCTCTTTCTGCTGTGTGCCTTCTTCCCATACACATGAATTCATGATATGATGGCAACGCACTGCCTATCAGAGCCATTGGATCAGGCTAGAGCGATCATGATTCAGACTGAGACTGGCTGTGCTTTTCAAACTTTTGTACGGTAGAAAATACACTCGGCTTATCGGTCATTGTCGGTCCACCCCGGAGTAGCACCACATCAGTCCTAGTGTTCTTTGCCAAATGTTAAGTGAAAAGGTAATTTATAAGCACCAAGTCATGGCTTTATCATATACTAATCCAAATGCCTACTAGCTAGGATAAGGAGAAGCACTGCCTTTACTCTCCACAAAGTTTTACCTGCCTGTCACGTATGTCTTCATAAATGGATGATTTGGTGGCATCAGTTTCACAAGTTATACACTAGTATTTTTCTCTCGGTGGTGAGTGGGGACTGATGAAGTCTAATTCTTTCTTCCCTTTATACTTGTGGCAAATCCTTCCAAGTCAATAAGACTTCAGAGTTTGGCAGAAGAAAAGGCTATGCTCCAGTGGAGGGATTCTCGGTTTTAAAAGGGCTGCACCCGTTCATGTACTGCAGATGGTGGCTTCTGATTTGCCTGGATCAACTGGTGAGTTTTCTCAAGCACGCAATGTTGTCTATTTCTTCTTTTTTCAAGTAGAGTGTTCAAGTATTCTTACACAAGTTTTGATCAGGACGCTTGAATTGACAAGCTGCAAGATTTGGCCGAGCGGTTGTTTATTTTTACTACACGTTTGTGATGGCGGATGATACCAAGTTCCTCCTTTTGTTTTTCCTCTTGAGCAGCTCATTGTTGTGTTTTGGTTCTGAACATGATATCCAGTGCCTAAAGTCTGTACAACAATCGGTGATTGATACCGACGGTGTACTCAAATCCACATGGAACTTTGAACATGAAACCGACGGTTTCATATGCCAATTTGCTGGTGTGGAGTGCTGGCACCCCGACGAGAACAGGGTTCTCTCTCTGCGACTCGACAACCTAGGACTTGAAGGCCCATTTCCTCAGGGTCTTCAATATTGTTCAAGCATGACGGGCCTGAACCTGTCAAATAACAAATTTTCAGGACCGATGCCTACCGACATTTCACGGCAGCTGCAGCAGCTGACATCTCTGGATCTTTCGCACAATAGCTTTTCGGGATCAATTCCGCCGAGTATCACAAATATGATATATCTGAATCTCCTCAACCTTCAGCATAACCAACTCAGCAGTCAAATTCCGTCACAATTGGATTTGCTTACTCGGTTAACTACGTTCAATGTCGCGGAGAACTTGTTATCAGGGCCTGTTCCTCGTTCGCTAGCAGTGTTTCCGGCTTCGAACTTTGATGGTAACCAAGGGCTTTGTGATTCACCGTTGGGTGAATGCTCCAGGAAGAGATGGATGCCAATACGAATCAATGACATGTCGAGCATCAGAGCGGCTGTCGGATTCGTCCTGGGGTTCGTGGTGGCCTTCTACTTCCCTCACTGCTTTGTCTGCTCCGAGAGGCTCCGTGCCTACGTTGTCCGGATAATATGACCCACTTGTTGTGGAACTGTGTCTGTCCTAGCATCCTGAGGCCAAATGCGCACGCCCGGCAGTATAATCTTAGTATGTTCCCTGCAGTAACGTTTATCTCAATTCACCTGATATGTAATTCATACAGTACTACCTGGCAACAGGGGCGGACCCAGAACAAAAATGTCCCGGTGTCCATGTGTACATCATATATGTGATAGCACACTTGACAACTCAAAATGTATGGCAGTAAGATTCCCTCCCAAAATGAAATGTCTCACTTTAACATGAAATACTAGTTGATTATGTGAAGTACAACACTAAAGCATGCAAACTCCAAACAATGAAAATAAATATAATCAGACAACGACAGACAATAGATCCTGATCGCCTCTAAAAATTAACTTAGTACATATTCAATGAACTTGCGCAATAATTCATAAATTAAGTGATGAGCATTACTTTTTTCAAATAACCATCTACGTCCTTTCCATCAATTTCCCCGTAATTTTCCGATTTTTGTGTTCGAAAAAATGCACAACGAGTTACATCATCTGTGTTTGAATATGCAAGAATAGAAACAATAAATAAGCATATTGATTAAACTGTACAATTAGGGAGTTAAACTTACTGGACATTGTGCCTTCCTGCTGCCGTTCACGAGGTTGAGAAATAATCCAGTTGGATGTGAATCACTAACCGAAATTTGCAAATCGCAGCAATTTGTTACCAATTGTATTACCTCTAAATTTTAGAACCCTAACCATACAATTAGGATAACATAAATTATATAGAATTGAGATGCCTACTGATAGTTGAGGATAGTTGAGGGAGTCAGAGAGATCCACAATTAGTACCAAGTGCAGGGCGTCATACCTTTGTTTACTTCAAAAATCAAAAATCAAAAATCCAGAAAGCTACGAGCGGAAGAGGCCGGGATGATAGAGTCTCGCGGTTGGGTGCTGTGGCAACTAGGCGGACTGGCGACTGGCTGTCTGGCCGAGCGGCGGAGGGGGTTTAGAGTTTAGGGCGACGCCGTGACCAGATGAGACAGACCAGAAAGGCTAGATACAGAGATACGAGTAAACAGAGATCGATTCGATCGGCAGCTAATTAGCTAGCCAGGCCTAGGTCTCGGTGTGCGCACGTTAGCTACTCTCGGATGGGCATTGACGGAAAATCCTATTCATCGCTCGCTGCGGCAAACTGTCGAGCGATCGCACAAGGGGCAGCAGGGGCGGACCCAGAACAAAAATGTCCCGGTGTCCATGTGTACATCATATATGTGATAGCACACTTGACAACTCAAAATGTATGGCAGTAAGATTCCCTCCCAAAATGAAATGTCTCACTTTAACATGAAATACTTGTTGATTATGTGAAGTACAACACTAAAGCATGCAAACTCCAAACAATGAAAATAAATATAATCAGACAACGACAGACAATAGATCCTGATCGCCTCTAAAAATTAACTTAGTACATATTCAATGAACTTGCGCAATAATTCATAAATTAAGTGATGAGCATTACTTTTTTCAAATAACCATCTACGTCCTCTCCATCAATTTCCCCGTAATTTTCCGATTTTTGTGTTCGAAAAAATGCACAACGAGTTACATCATCTGTGTTTGAATATGCAAGAATAGAAACAATAAATAAGCATATTGATTAAACTGTACAATTAGGGAGTTAAACTTACTGGACATTGTGCCTTCCTGCTGCCGTTCACGAGGTTGAGAAATAATCCAGTTGGATGTGAATCACTAACCGAAATTTGCAAATCGCAGCAATTTGTTACCAATTGTATTACCTTTAAATTTTAGAACCCTAACCATACAATTAGGATAACAGAAATTATATAGAATTGAGATGCCTACTGATAGTTGAGGATAGTTGAGGGAGTCAGAGAGATCCACAATTAGTACCAAGTGCAGGGCGTCATACCTTTGTTTACTTCAAAAATCAAAAATCAAAAATCCAGAAAGCTACGAGCGGAAGAGGCCGGGATGATAGAGTCTCGCGGTTGGGTGCTGTGGCAACTAGGCGGACTGGCGACTGGCTGTCTGGCCGAGCGGCGGAGGGGGTTTAGAGTTTAGGGCGACGCCGTGACCAGATGAGACAGACCAGAAAGGCTAGATACAGAGATACGAGTAAACAGAGATCGATTCGATCGGCAGCTAATTAGCTAGCCAGGCCTAGGTCTCGGTGTGCGCACGTTAGCTACTCTCGGATGGGCATTGACGGAAAATCCTATTCGCCGCTCGCTGCGGCAAACTGTCGAGCGATCGCACAAGGGGCAGCGCAGCGAGCGAAGAAATGGGCCGGCCCACACATAATGCGTCCAAACCGGTTTTGGGAACCTTCCAGAAGGTTCCCTAAACCGGGTTTTTTTTCCTGTATCCTTTTTTCCTGGTTCTTTTTCGGCTTTCTATCATTTTTTTATTTCTCTTTTTTCCGTTTCTGTTTCTTTTTCATTTTTTCGTTTTTTGTTTCTTGTTTCACTTTCTTTTTCAAGTTTTTTTTAGAATATGTTCATAGTTTTACAAAATGTTTGTGATTTTCTTTTTTATTTCCTTTTCTTTTCTTCTCTTCATTTAAAAAAAATCAAAAATTTAAATTTTGTTCGTGTTATCAAAAAATGTTCTCAAAATTCAAAATTTGTTCTCGTTACACAACAAAGTACAAAACTTCTGAAATTCAGAAAATGTACTGAATTTCAATTTTTGTTCACATATTCAAAAAATGTTCGCGCTTCCAAATTTGTTCGGGGTTTTTCAAAATTTCTCTCCGTTTCAAAATATTTTCTCAAGATTCAAAAAATGTTCGTGCATTAGAAAATTTTTCGGACTTCCAAATTTGTTCGGAATTTTTCAAAATTTCTCTCTGTTTCAAAATATGTTCTCCAGATTCAAAAAATGTTCCTGCTTCAAAAAATTGTTCGTGCTTCCAAATTTGTTCAGGATTTTTTAAAACTGTTCACCATTTCAAAATTTGTTCTCAAGATTCAATTTTTTTGGGAATTAAAAATTGTTCGCCTGTTTTTTAAAATATGTTCGCATTTCGCAAACAAGAATTTCATAAAATATTCATAAATTAAAAATGTCCGTGTTTTAGCAATTTTGTTCCTGTTTTTTAACAAATGTTCGCATTTTGAAAAATTTGTTCATAATTTTGAAAAATTGTTCACGCTTCCAAATTTTTCGGGATTTTTCAAAATTGTTCTCTATTTCAAAATTTGTTCTGAAGATTAAAAAATGTTCGTGATTTAAAAAATTGTTCGCTCTTCCAAATTTGTTCGGTATTTTTCAAAATTGTTCTCTATTTCAAAATTTGGTCTGAAGATTAAAACATTTTGTGCTTTAAAAAATTGTTCTCGCTTCCAAATTTGTTCTCTGTTTCAACATTTGTTCTCAAGATTCGAAAAATATTTTGTGCTTCCAAATTTGTTCTCCATTTCAAAATTTGTTCTCAAGATTGAAAACATGTTTGACTTTAAAGAAATGTCACAAATTCAAAAAATGTTTGGGAAATTCAAAATTTGTTCGTTTGCAGAAAATTTGTTTGCGTAATCGTACGTTCAAAATGTTTTGGGAAATTCAAAAATGTTTCGACTTTCTAAATATATATACTTTTATGAAAAAGAAAGAACGTTTGAAATTTCATGTTTTTTTCATAATTAAAAACTAGTTGAATCAATAGGAACAGCACCTGGTTTCATAAAATGGAACCTACAACCATTGTTTAGTAAATTCAAGATTTTTCTGTTTCATGTTTCTTTGGGAAACAGTTGAAACAGATGAAACAGTGGAAACCAGTAGAAACAGTGAAAACGGTGGAAACAGTAGAAACAGTTCAAAACCACCAGGGGCAAGGGACAGCTTCGCGAAGCAGAAACAACGAAGCGGTAGAAACAGTTCAAAACCAGAAACAGCTGCGCGCCTCGCGGCCCAGAAAGCCCGCCAGTCAGCTGCCCCTATGTGAAGCTCCACCTAGTTGACGCAAAATGCGTCACACAGGAGTTCCCGGCATTGACCGCTGGTGTCTACGTCTACGTGGGCTGCACTCCCTCGCTGCTTAATCGCTGGGCTGGCCGGTGTCCAGCTCAAAAATTACCGGTGTCCAGCCCATAAATATGGACCTCATATAGCTTAAACACGAGATTTACCCGGTGTCCTGTGACACCGGGAGGGCTAACGTAGGTCCGCCCCTGCCTGGCAACTTGCAAGTGCCGGCACTTTTGGTTTGCTTGTAATGCATATTTCTTTCAACTCTTGCCGATTATCTACATACCCTGACTCAACGCAACATTTCGTAAAGGAACACAAAGAAGGCGGCAGCTCATTCCAGATAGAGCGGCTAGCCTGAAACTCATTTTCCGTTTGTTTGCACGTCTTGAACGCATCCATACCAATCATCCTGCTACTAAGACTAAGAGCGCAGTGCAGGGGTCCTGAAGGCTGCTTTGCTCCTGAAGCTGAATACCCTGCGCCAATTTTTTCTTTTTTAGAAAAGGAGGATGACCCCGGCCTCTACATCTGGGCGATGCATACCACCACTTTATTAATTATTCTCACAAGACCTTACAAAATCATACAACAGTAAGACTAAAGCCGCCGTCTAAGCAACAAACTATCGCTACACCTATCCAGTTGACGAAGGGGCGCAGATAGCCTGGGCCTAATACCAAACAGACTTCGCAGCCAAGCCTAACATCTAAGACCTGAGACCCCAACCTAACCACTTGCCTGGTCTGAGGCACACACTGGTCCGGCGTGCTCTCAGAGGCCGCCGCCGCCAACTGTCATCGCTCCACTTCAGAACTGTACTGATGCATCAACCTTGCTCGGTCCAGCTATCGTCGACGCCATCACGGCGCCCAACGGCACCTCCGACCTGCGCGCAAACAGCTGAACACGTCGCGGTCGCTACTGATACACCTCACCGCCATTGCTGCCAAGTACCACCAGCCGTAACAGCTTGAAGCCCTTGGAGGATCTGTCGTGCGTAGCACCTGCCGACCAGGCATGACCAAGCATAGCACCTGTCGGTCAGGCATGACTTGACATCTCCATCAAAACTCCGTGCAAGATGAAGCCGCTCCACCTCCTGCCTCTGATTTCCAGCGCTGGTCCACAAAATGATGCTCCCAAGAGAGAAACGACACCGCAATGCCGCCATCGTCCGGTCTGGAACAACAGATCATAGGGTTTTCCCCGGAGCAATACGAGTGGGTCGACGGTAGTCACATGACGATGCCTTCATCAAGGTAACGACGTGGAACGCCGCCATCGCCCGCCGTCGGCTCGGTTTTCACCGGCAACTACGTCTTCCCGACTCGCAGCTGGTGCCAGATGATCCCGAGATCCGAACACCCAGCCTCAGGCCGACCACCTCTGATGGAAGAGATGACCACCACCGCCGGCTGCACCGGTCAGAACAGAACTGATCGGAGGTGCCGTCGACAAAACCACCAGACCCTCCACGCCGTCGTCGCCGATCTGAAGGCAACATGCACGCCACTGCAGCCAAGCCGACCGCAGCCGCCGCCGCAGCCCGAAGGGCCATCCGCAGCGCCCGCAGCCCTGGCCTCCCCCGCGCCAAGCCATCGCCGTCCGAAGACGGGCCGGCCATCCGCCGCGCCGCAGATCCCATGTCGGTCGCGCCACCACACGCCTTTGGGTCCGCCCCACCCCGGAGACGCGCGAGAGAGGAGATTCCCCGCCACCGCCGTCGGTCCCTGGGCTTAGCCCGCGGCGGCGGAGGGAGAGGAGGAGGGAGTTTGCGGCGGCGGCGGCTAGGTTTCTGACCGCTCGAGTCGCCCTAGGGGAGGACGACGCGGGGGAGTTACGCGGCGGCTCACCCTCCATTTGAGTTCCATTTCATTCTCCACGAGGGAAACTGGATCGTGGGTATAGATTCTTGTTGGGTATATAATCATTGTTTGTTGACGAAATTCAAATGAGAATACAGGTACAGCTAGCCTAAGCAAGTAATACTAGTAGTAGGCAAGCCATTTAAGTTTTAGTAGCTATATCATGTCAGTAACAGGTCCACCTCTTAATTCACTTCCATCCCTACCAAACCCTATCAAAAATTTCTTCCATCGTCAGTACAGTGAAGCTTGTGAAACCGTAACTTTTCTTTCTCTAAACCACACGTTCTTGAGAACTCTACTACTCCCTCCGTCCCATAATGTTAGACGTTTTTTGATACTTCTTACATTATGGGACGGAGAGAGTATTCTAAAAGGATATTCAGTATACTCCATATAGCACGACAGGCTCCTCAGGTGAGTGATAACATAAGCTGAGATTTATGGGTAATGTATAACCTGCTCGTGGCAGTAGATTTTGACTTGCCACCATCTCTTTCTGCTTCAGTGTCGTGCAACACTCTGAAACTCTGAAGGTTTGGACCTGGTTAAAAATGCACCACATGCATTTCATCTTTGAAAATGCAACACGAAATATGTCCATCTTTCGCTCACTTCACACGAAATGAGTTGGAAAGTGCTCCTGAATTACATACTTCAACTTTAACATAACCTGAACTAAGTAGTACGACATGAGCTGGGGAAAGGTAAATTCTTGTGCAGCGGATACAGGCTGATCACGCCGGCGGCACGGGCACGGACACGGCGTCCACGAACTCGTGGTCGGCGACGAGCCTCTCCAGCGCTTCGGGCGCCAAGCACACCTCCAGCGACATGCTCCCTTCCCGCTCCGGCCCCTCGAACACCGTCACCTTCCCGTCCATCTTGTGTTAACCTAAGCTTCATCACACGTGAGTGTGTGCTAGTACTAGTTTGCTTTGATTAGAATAAGCAATGCATGGCTGCTGATGTGATGTCCACATGCAGCATGCACGTAGAAGTAGAGAAGAGCGGGCCGAGTCTTTGCACGATCGCCCCGTTTTGTTTTCTGTTCTGGTTTTCCCGGTCAGCGTGGCATGCTAGCGCTATGGAGGTCATGGGATGGCGCGACAACTCCGGATCGCAGCGGGCTGGCCGGGTTAGTTAGCTAGGTTGTTTGTAAACACAATAATCGGATGAATAGAACTACGGAAAAGCTGGGGAGTCCGCCCGGCGCAAAAACAGCTCGCTTCGTCTCCCTCTGATCTCTCTCTCTCGTTCCTCTCGATCGCCTTGACAGCAACAATTGGCATCAGAGCTCCGGGTGTTTGATCCTTGGCGCGGCGGCAGTGTTGGATCCGTCGTGGTCATGTCAAGCGACGAGTCGGACGGGAAGAGCAAGGGCGGCACCAAGTCGCCAAAGACGCCCATATCCAAGGCGCCGGTCGCACGCCTCACCAGCAGCGGCAGCGGCGAGTATCGGGTGGTGGAGTGCGTCGTAAGGGAGGAGTCGGGCTCGTCCATGATGCTCACGCGCACGGAAACTATCAGGAGTGGGCGCTGGTGATGCAAGTCAAGTTGTAGGTCGCCAGCGTTTGGTCTGCGGTGACCGACGCCGCCGCCGACGAATATGCCGACCGGCGCGCGCTGCAGATTCTTCTCACCGGCGTCCCGCCGGAGATGCTGCGGGTGCTGGCCGCAAGGACACGGCGAAGAAGGCGTGGGAGACAATCAAGACCATGCGCATGGGCAGCGAGCGCTCCCGCGAGGCCAAGGCGCAGGTGCGCCGGCGGGAGTTCGAAGATCTCAGGTTCATGGACGGCGAGTCCGTCGAGGATTTCGGGTTGCGGCTTTCAGCCCTACTCGCCGATCTGGAGCTGTACGGGGACCCGGTCTCCGAGCACAAGGCGGTCCAGAAGTTCCTTCACGTGGTGCTGCGGCGGTACCGCCCGATGGCCATGGCGATCGAGTCCCTGATCAATCTGAAAACCATGACCATCGAGGAGCTCGTCGGCCGCCTCTCCGCCTGCGAGGACCACTACGACCTCAACGATGGTGTGCAGAACGTCGGGCGTCTCTTGCTCACTCATGAGGAGTGGCTGGCTCGCGAGAAGGCAGGCGGCGGCGGAGGCTCATCGTCAGGCGGTGGCGGAGGCTCATCGTCAGGCGGTGGCGGCGGCAACAGCGGGAAGAACAAGTCACCTGCGAAGGGTAAGCCGCCTGGTGGTGGCAAGGGCGCGTCGGGGATGGGTGGCTCCGGCGGCAAGAAGAAAAAGGGCAAATGTCATCACTGCGGGATCCCAGGCCATTGGAAGAAGGAGTGCCGCACGTGGCTTCGGGAGCAAGAGCATAAGGGCAGGAACGAGCAGGCGCACCTGGCCCAGGCGGGCGATGATCATGATCAGGGCCTGCTCATGGCCGTGGTCACCACTGTCACCACGTCGGAGATTGTGGCGCCACAAGCTGTTTTTCTCAATGAAGAGAAGGTAATCCCTGTCCCCTCGCCCGAAGGCCTCTGGTACTTTGACACTGGGGCTTCAAGTCACATGACAGGTGACAGAACCGTGTTCACCATGCTTGATGAGAGTGTGCACGGCACTGTCAAGTTCGGCAACGGGTCGCATGTTGCCATTCAAGGGCGCGACTCTGTTGTGTTTCGCTGCCAAAGTGGGAACCAACGAGCGCTCGTGGGCGTCTTCTTCATCCCGAGCCTGCGAAGCAACATCATCTCCGTGGGACAGCTGGACGAGGGTGGCTGCGCCATCACCATTGAGAGCGGCGTCATGGCAATTCGTGATTCGGCGCGGCAAGTCCTCGCTCGCGTCCGGCGGTCTGGCAGCCGGCTCTACACGGGGCGTCTCATCATCGACGCTCCCGCCTGTCTGATGGCCCAAGGAGACGATGCAACCTGGAGGTGGCACGCACGCATGGGACACTTGCACTTCCATGCACTCCGCACCATGTCTACGAAGCAGATGGCGCGTGGCATACCTGTCATTGATCGTGTGGAGGAATACTGTGATGGATGCGCACTTGGGAAGCAGCACCGAGCCCCATTTCCTCAGGCAACTGCATACCGTGCAGAGCGCGCGCTAGAGCTCGTGCACACCGACCTTTGCGGGCCGATCGAGCCAACTACACCCGCAGGTAACCGGTATTTTCTGCTGATAGTTGATGATTTCAGTCGCTACATGTGGGTAGAGCTCCTGAAGACCAAGGAAGAGGCATTTCAATGCTTCAAAAGGGTCAAGGCTTTGGC